>NW_012113919.1:2710695-2718818 GCF_000951035.1 Colobus angolensis palliatus
CCAGGTGTTGTGTGTCTCAGTTCCCCTGGTTAGGAAAAGGGATTCCCTTCCCCCTTGCGCTTCCCAGGTGAAGCGATGCCTCGTCCTGGTTCAGCTCTCGCTGGTCGGGCCGCAACAGCTGACCCGCACCGATTGTCCGGCACTCACAAGTGAGATGACCCCAGTACCTCAGTTCAAAATGCAGAAATCACCGGTCTTCTGTGTCCTTCACGCTGGGAGTTGGAAACTGCAGCTGTTCCTATTCGGCCATCTTGCTCCAGGTTCAATTTTGTATTTTTAGTAGACACGGGGTTGCACCACTTTGCCCAGGCTGGTCTCGAACTCCTGACCTCAAGTGATCTGTCCGCCTCAGCCTCCTAAAGTGCTGGGATTACAGGTGTGAGCCACAGTGCCCAGCTATTCTCATTTCTGATTCAATAATTAGGGTGTACATTTTTATGTCTTTTGTAATCTATTCATTATTTTTAGTTTTTAAAAAATGATATGATAAAATATCCATAAACATGTCATAATTATTGTCAGAGTGATATTCTTTCTAAGTAGTTATTTGCCGATAACTTTTATATGGGAGGGTTAAGAAAGTCAGCTGGGGAAGCGGGGCTTAGGGACATTTTCACAGTTTTTTCCTCACATCTCAGGCTTGAAGAAACACCTCTGCTCAGTATTCCTTTTCCTTTTTTGTTTTACACTGCAGTGATATATTTTAGAATGTTTTGTTTTCATCTGCTTGCCTTTTTGTGAGGTCATTGATACTATTTTTTAAAATTTGTCTTCATATTTATTTGGGAGGGGGGTGATTGATGAGACTATTAAGTCAGTAGAGACAAATATTAAAAACTTATCATCATTAATGCAATGAACTTCATTTCAGCCAAAGGGGAATTCATAGAATCTGAAGTAAGAGAGAACATAAGATTTGCATTTTAAGATCTATTGTGTCAGAGTGAAGGGATTTTTTATAGGAGATAGAATATTTAATGTGAATATGTTGATAGTGGGATATAGATGAAGATAGATAAAGTAAGTGACTAATATGAATGTGTCAAGAACCCACAATATCAGATACAAATGAAAAAATGCTTGGAATTAGAAAAATGACAAACTGAGCTGGAGAGTCCTAGGGAGAATATCATAATAGTTTCTTTATGGTGGCTAAAGTCATATTGTGAATGTGGTTTAACACTAATTATTTATTTATTTATTTATTTATTTATTTATTTATTTATTATATTTTGAATGCCTACTATGTGTCAGGCTAGGATCTAGGTATACAGCAAAGACCAAAACAGAAAAAAAGTTCCAACTCTCATAGGTTTCCATATATAGAGAGTGAAGAGAGACCTATAAAAAATGAATGGGAGAGCATGTAATGTAGAGTCTGTAATTGAGATACAAAGCAGACAAAATAAGTAAGATGAAAATAAGGAAAGAATGATGTAAGCCTAGGGAAGAGATGACAAAGAAAGTAATCATATATTCCTTGGATAACAAGCATTTACTTGGATATCTATTATATGTTGGAATAACACAATTGCTAACAGTTAAGAACTTTCTGTTTAATTGAATGCTTAAGTTTGAACAAAACTATAGAACCCATAAAATATATAGAGAGGAATATTTTCTAGTGATATAAGGTGAACCATGACAAAATTTCAGTAAAGAGTTTAAAAAAGGTGAAAATGCTTAATACCTGATATAACAAACACCAAATAAAGTAAGAAATAGAAAGTTTCCATTACATTTGGCAATTGGTACCGTTGGTTAAAGCTGCCCAAGAGAGAAAGATATTTGTTTGCACATGATTGAAGAGATTGGGTGAGAAAAATTTGAATAAAAGGAGGCAGAATATAGAGACAAACATGAATAAACACATAGTGCGATAGTTGCAGGAGTGCACAGGTTTGGAAATTTTGTTGTTGTCACATTTTACTTACTGTAGAAGTACTTTTTTTTTTTATAGAGAGAGAGAAGAGTGACTGGTAAGAGAAGTAAAATGGTAGAAGAGAGAATGTCTTAAACCTAGAGAAACATTTCAGTACTAAGACAGGAGAGGATAGAACCCAATGCAGAAGCCAGAATATAAGTTTCCAAAAAACAAAACAAAGCAACAGCAACAAAAAAAGTGCACCTATCCTTTGAAACTGAGGGCAAGGAAGCAAATAGTTGAGTTTTTAAGTAGAATATTACAATGCAATTGGCAAATCGAATGCCTATGAATCTTATGTCTTTTTGGTCTAGATGATTCTAGTGACGTGTAAGACAAGGTTGATGGCTGAGCAAGAAAGAGAGCAGTGACATAAAGGGTACTCCATGGTCATGACGTCTTGGAAGTGCTAATTCGTGAGATGCTCATGGGATGAGGAATTTCAATGGGAAGGTAGTTGAAATGATTAGTGAAGATTTAATAGAGACCCGTGGTCCGAAAAACAGATACTGAGTCAGAAAGAAATGGTTTTGAAACACACTTCTCCTACTTACACATTTCATGACTTTGAGTTTTAGATTATTCATCTATAAAATGATAGTAAAAATAATTTATTTGCCATTATATTGCTATGAGAATACAATGAAATATTACAGGTAAAATAGATACTATGTCTTAATAAATGCTTATTATTTTTTGATTAGTCAGAAGATTAACAATGACAGGATAAGAGACAGAAGAGGTTGTTAAAATAGAAAAATAGCAATGGGTTAATGTGCATTTGATATAGGTAGTCAAAAGTTGGTGTGAAAGGACTGGAAGGATAAGTCGTTCTGGTAAAGCAATACTGAAGATTAGCATTATTATTTAATATATGACAAAATTATGCCTGACGTCAAGGTGTAAAATGTAATACATATTTTTCATAACATTTAAAATTATTTTGGGGATTCTGAACAGATTTAGAATGTTTTCACCTTAACATTTCTTATTCACTCCTCAGTTAATCTTTATCTACATTTTGCCCTCACAACTCCAATGCATTGTTTTGGTATTAGCAACATCTTGTAACAACTTCACATTATGAAATTCCAAAAAAGCTTTTTCTGATTCCTAATTTTATTTGACCTAGCAACACCATTCGATACAATTGAAATTTCCCCTTCCTTTTACAGGTGTTACCATCTTTGACTAGCGTTTGAGCTTGTACTCTTTCCTCACAGTCTTTCTATATCCTTGGCTGCTCCGTCTTTATCTTCTGAGCAGACTTGCCTTCTCTCCAGTGATGTAAATATTGAATACAGGTTTCTTCAGTGTATAGATGACATTTAAGTTGTGGATGTGGGTGGCTGCCTTTGAAAAAAATAAGTGTAGATGGAGAACAGAGAAATTCTCAAATCAATATTCCAAAAAAATAAAAATAGATATTTAGAATTGCTGAGAATTTTCTTAGAAAAGTATTTCTCAACTGTGACACTGGCTGCCTAAACCAGTAAAAAGAGCCACCTACCTCTATGGCTTCCTTTTTTCCGTGGGAAATAGAATAAATATTATTTCTTTCTGCAAATAAAGCACTTTGATACTCTTTCCATAGTCTCCAATTCAGCCATTATTAAAGAGTCTGCATAAGCCGTATTCGTTTTTCATGGAACTCCCTAGCCCTGATCTTTTAAATTATTTATTTCAGGTCCCTGACCTGGTGGAATCTTCAACCACACCACGGAAAATAATAAGAATATTTTCAACTTTAAGCCAACTTTCTTTCCACACATATTGGATGGTTAAGTGCATGACTTACTGTTCTACCTACTGGATGTGTATCTTGTCACCAATGCCCTTTAGGGTCAGTTTAAGAGGAGAGGGGAGTCACTGTTAAGAGATAGCAGTCTATTTTCCATAGCAACAACAGAGCACACCAAACTGTTAACCAGAACTGAGTTTTTTTAATTTCTACCAACTGGTTGTAGGGAACCTTTCGTGATTTCACCAAGCATTATTATTTGCTTGAGGCACACCTAGCACCATCAGACCTGCCCGATTATATGCCCAATTTGTAGGCTGCAGTTCACTGCAGAGCACTCTCTTGCTCTGTGCTCCACTTAAAACTAGCAACCTTCTAAAACACTGTGCAAAGCGTCAGAGTAATATCCATAAAACCTCCAAAATCCAAGAGACCCACTAAAAGTTACATCTTTTTATTTTAGCGGCTGCAGGCTCAAATTACAAAACAAATTTAATAAATTAGGAGAATTACCTGGGGATGGACCACTAGACCCACATAAACATCACAAGTGTGGCAGGTCAACAAATATTTGAAAGGTTTATATCTTACCCTCTGGTTTGCCTGTGTCTAAGAGTACATAGATAGAATACATGCAACTTACTACTTCCCTGGTTGAATTAGCAGGACCTATCCTTAACATAGTTGGTCAACATGTCGTTTGTAGAATATCAAGATGGTCAAGGTTCTTGTGAACTATATTATAACAGAGAGCAGGAGAGTTAACAGACCTGTGACAAAAACAATTAAAAATTTAAGAACTGACTAGTGGAAGTAGGATAGTCTTTATTCACGTCTCTGACTTTCAGAGAAATACATGTTTCTGTCACCATACACTTAGAGTCAGTAGGATCTGAAACTCTGTTCATAGAGAAAACAAATTTCACAAGGGGCGCTTACGAAACTCTTGGTCTATCACCTTGCCACTTTAAGTTCCTCCGGCCACTGGGCCAGCAGGAAAAGAAAGGAGATAACCCTAAATGTGTTTTATTGTAACTTCTAGGTTTCTTGCCTACCCACGCCAAAGAATTGGTGTTACGGCTGCCTTCAGTGAGTGATAGAGACATGAATCATTAGAGAGAAAAAGCTGTAGGCTTTACTGAGCAGAGTGAAAATACAAAGCTTCCAGAGCATAGAAAGGGTCCCAAAGGGGTAGCCACTGTTGGTTTTGGGTGATTGCCTTTTAAACTCTTTAAGGCGGGAAATATGTACAGCGGGAAGACGTTACTAGATTGAGAAACAAAGGCAGTAAATTGTTTTGTGACATGTCTTAGATTTTGAGGAAAACCGGAATTGCAACTTAGGTTTTATCTACTTTACGACCTTCTAGCAGCATAGCAAAGGAGACAAGATCTTGCAGGACTTTACAAAGTATGTTTACAAGGAATTGGAATTGGGGGCATAAATAAGGTCTGCTGGTCGGTCACAAAAAAAAAAACAAAAAACAAAAAACAAAAAACAGAAAAACAGGCATTTAACATTCCTCTTAGTTTTAGGAGAGAGGGGGAGAGGGAAGGGAGAGAGGGAGAGAGGACACAGGGAAGCTTACAGCAAACTTCTGGCTGTTTATAGCTTTCTTGGAGAAGGAAACACATGCACAAGTCCTGGTGTTAGGAATATTTTGAGCATATATCTTCAATATTATTCATCCAGGACCGAAGTAAGTCCTGATGCAGGAAATGAATGAGTTTCACAGCTTTCTGAGTCCCTACTCGACCCAGGAAGTCCAGTTGGCCCCTCCTTTCAGTATCATCAATCAGAGCCTAAGGAGGGCAAGATACTTTAAGTCTAACTCACCAAGAGGATGAACTTCTCATCATTCCATCTGACAAACAAGTGAGAACTAGCCAAGTGCTGGCCAAAGGTGAGTCAAATCTAGAATGACTGATAAAGGAAGAAGGTGATAAATATCAGTTTTGGTTCTGGGAACACTTGCAGTAACAAGGACTCCATCTCATTTGCCAACATTTTTTATGTCTCTGGAGGAGACTGAAATTGACAACTACTCTGAAGAACTGAACTTGTTCCTTCTTTTCTGAGAAAGAAGCAAGGGCTTCTTTTTCTAATAAAAGCTTTGTGTACCATATAAAGGCATAAGTGCTATTGAATTGATATGATGGGTAAACTAACAAAGATTCAGTTAATGTACCACTCAGAATAATGTGGGTCTCACTCTTTTTCCTTGCCTTTCTGGAGGCAAGGAAAAAGCCTTGACTGCAGTGACTGACTCTCATCTCTGAATATGATGAGCGGTCTCAGAATAGTCATGGAACCAGGGATGGGTCTTAGGCAAGGCCACTATTGTGCCCTCCTAAGCATGAACTGCAGCAACATCAGCATCCAGTCCAGCTGGGCTAAACTCTGGTCCAGCTGGGAACTTCTGTGTCCCTAGTGGCCCAGATCTGGTGAATTATTTTTCTACAAATATTTTGATTAATAAGAGACAGGAGATAGGAAGGTACTACAGAGATGCATCTTTCTCTTCTTCCCTCAAGGAACCGATCTGCTATCTGTGATTCTGAGTAAACTCATGGACATATCACATGACAGAGAAATCCTATTTGTTTTCTTTGAAACAATGCTCAGTTTAATAAAACCCTATCTTTTATATTCTGCCTTTCTTTTTTAATATTCTTGCTTTTGTCTGAACTTCATGCCACCAATAAAAAATTAGCATGTAAGAATTATCCCGTGCTCTACTTTCTAGGAAACAAATGCTAAATATAATTTTTTTTTTTTTTTTTTTGAGACGGAGTCTCGCTCTGCCGCCCAGGCTGGAGTGCAGTGGCCGGGTCTCAGCTCACTGCAAGCTCCGCCTCCTGGGTTTACGCCATTCTCCTGCCTCAGCCTCCCAAGCAGCTGGGACTACAGGCGCCCGCCACGTCGCCCGGCTAGTTTTTTGTATTTTTTAGTAGAGATGGGGTTTCACCATGTTAGCCAGGATGGTCTCGATCTCCTGACCTCGTGATCCGCCCGTCTCGGCCTCCCAAAGTGCTGGGATTACAGGCTTGAGCCACCGCGCCCGGCCTTAAAATATAATGTTTATGGGGCAAACAGAAAAGATAAAATTGACAGCAGGATAAAAGACAGTTTAAGCATTTTATGATCCTACTATTAGGCACAAAATTTATACCGTTTAGTTACTAACACCTATGTTGTAGCTCTCATATTATTGAAACTATAGGCAGTACTCCAAGAAGCAGAACTGTGAATCCTCACTCTAAGAAAGTCTCTCACAACTATGTTTTCCAAAGACAGTTGTTTTTCCAGTGTGAACAGGTGCAACAAATTAATTTTTCCCCATGCAGAACTCTAAAAATATTGCAAATAACCTGTCAGTTTTGACCTTTAAAATGATATTGGCCTTTTAATCTCATAATGGTAGAAATGCAATAAAGTGTAGCTGCACATAAACTGTATTTTAGAACTCCTCCACAAGGATAGATAAAGCAAGGATCGGGAACAGAAAAACTGAGTGTTTCAGCGCAGTCACATATAGGGAGCTCAAGAGTATTTATGGACAATTATTTATTCTTCTCATCTATAAAGAAAATGTGTATATGTGAAAATCTTGCTATTCTAGGATGTGTAACTAGGTTTTTACACCATGTTCAGCAACAACAAACTCAATTTTTACCTAGTATTAAAATGAGTTTGAAGAGAAGGATAGTGTGATAATGAGAAACATACAAAACAATGGAAAGTCCATGCCTATTTAAAGGCAGCCTTACATTACATAAAAGCTTGTTTAGCAATACCAACGAAAGGGCAATAAAAGAGACTCTTTTATGCTAAATTGGAGATGTATATTATAGATTCCTTTTTCTTAATGCTTTATCATAGGATCACCCACAATGATCTCTCCTTCAAGAAAAGGCTCCTATTATGCATTATCAGCTATTCCAATTTGACACCTCCGTTATTATGAGGCTACGGACTTTTCTCTCACATCTTTTGATAGGGACAGAGACTCCAACGCCACCTGTTTGAGCTACTGAGCCTCCTTTATGTGGCACCAGGTCCAGGACTCTCAGTTCTTCATCAAGTAGCCCGTTATTTCTGGAAGGTAGAGGAATTGTACAGCAATATGAAAGGTGCTTATAACCTCTTGCTCCCAGTTCCTTAAACTTCAGAATGAAAAGTCATGTTCCTCCCCACAAATACCTGCTTCTAGCCTCTTTGACATTTTTAATAAACCTTTTTACCAAACAGTCAGGGGCATTTTAAGAAGAGGCCTTTGAAACTTGGGATAAAAGACATGGAGTCAATGAAATACATGATGTTGAGCCCTGTCTAAATGGAAAGATAGGCAGAGACGACTGAATTTTAAATCTAGGCAACATTAGAGTCAGCCAGATAAGGAAATAGGTGAGCCAGACAACGTTCAAGGGCTACCATCTTTTTTTTTTTTTTTTTTTT
>NW_012113919.1:2720148-2725525 GCF_000951035.1 Colobus angolensis palliatus
GGCTAATTTTTTTGTATTTTTAGTAGAGACAGGGTTTCACCCTGTTAGTCAGGACGGCCTCGATCTCCTGACCTCGTGATCCGCCCAATTCGGCCTCTCAAAGTGCTGGGATTACAGGCGTGAGCCACGGCGCCCGGCCGGTTGCTTTTTTAAAAATAGTTGATGTTAACTTTTCAAAACTGTGTGTATGTAGTGTCAATTATCCTCATGGTTTCTAAGGACAACAAACCTTGAATCGTCATCTGATACAATTTCTAGAAATAGCACTTTGTCATTTGATAGATCATAACATTTTGATACCCAGAATTATAGGTCGCTTTTTATATCTAATTGTATTATTATGTATGTTGTGTGGAA
The DNA here is from genome assembly GCF_000951035.1 of Colobus angolensis palliatus. Lineage (NCBI taxonomy): Eukaryota > Metazoa > Chordata > Mammalia > Primates > Cercopithecidae > Colobus > Colobus angolensis. The sequence goes on from NW_012113919.1 coordinate 2,720,506, forward strand.
TATGATGACGATTATAAGAAATGAGAACTTTGTTATTAAATGGACTTTTGAAAATGTCATCATTTGTGAATTAATTTACAGATGCAATGTAATTTCAATCAATGCTGTGAAAGATTATCTTTTTTTTTTAGAAATTAACAAGTGGAAATGCAAAAGACCTAGTAAAGTCCAAATAATTCTGAAATAGATAAACAATATAGAGAGACTTCCACTACCTGATTTCAAACCTTACTATAAATGCACCTAAATCAATGTGGTATAGTATTGATATATACATAGAAATATAGAACAGTGGAATATGAGATTGAGAAATAGCTATACATTCTTAATTGATTCTCTAAAAATGTGTCATGGTTATACAAAAGAAAAATAAAATTTTAAATGATTGCTGTGGGAACAGGTGGATATCCCTTAAAAAAATAGTAACCTCAACCCTTACCTTAACCAAACGTAAAATTAGCTCAAAATGGATGGATCATCGACCTAAATAGTAAAAATTAGAAACTTTTGTTCTTGAAAAAAAAAAAAAGAACCCTCTAAACCAGAAAAGCTACAGTCAAAATTTTCTTTAATAGTGAAATTCTAAAATTTTTCTTCTATTATAGAGTACAACAGAATTTTTCCGTTTTTAATTTGTTAAAATTACAACTTTAGACAAATTAAAATGAACAGAGTTTAATTGAGCCAGAAAAAATATTTGTAAGTTGGGTAGCCCTCAGAATCAGAGCAGATTCAAAGAGATTCCAGGGTGTTGTTGCCTCATGGTTGAAGATTTACAGAAAGAAAAGAAGAGTGAGGTACGGAAATGCAGGGTTGGCTACAGCTCGAATTTGCCTTATTTGAACACAGTTTGAACAGTTGGCCACTTGTGAGTGGACGGAGTATTGTGCTGTGATTGGCTAAGAGTCAGCTGCTGTTACGGAAACAAACTCCTGAGCTAGGTTTTCAGTTTGCTCAACTAATGGGTTAGGCTGCAGTGCACACTAAGAACTCAAATATGCAAGTAAGTATATTTATCAGACCAGAATTTAGTTTGATTTCTCAACTATGTCTATTCAAAAACGAACTCAAAGTACCAATTGGTAGAATTAAGCAAGGGAAAGAAATAAAAGTCATATATATTAGATTGGAATAAATAAATTTGTCTTCATTCACAGTTGATGTTTATGCACATAGAAAATACTGAGGAATCTATTTTAAAAAGCTTCTAGAATTACCAAATGAGTTTATCAAGGAGACAAGATACAGTGTCAATACACAAAACTCTGTATACTAGCAATAAAAAATTGAAAATTGAATAATTTAAAGTACCATTTGTGGTAGCATCAATAAACAGAAAATACTTTATGACAAAGTTGACAAAATAAAGCTAAGCTGTGGGGACTCAAAATTGCAAAACATTGCTGAGAAAAATTAGAGAAAACTTAGGTGGAAAAATGTACCATTGTCAATCTAAAAGTAAAAGGCTGAGGCACAAAATATAAAGAGTTTACTTGAGCAGGTTTTAAAAGAAAAAAAAAAAAAAGGCTGGAGTCTGGGAACATGGAATGGCCTGATGCAAAGTTGTTTGTGATTAATTCTCATTGTTTTGCAGAAATAACTTTGATTAGTGATTTGCTATACATTGTTAAGCTATAGGGTATAGGTCACAGCATCAGGTGTACCATTATTAGGTTAATTTACAGCTACTTGTGGCAATAGTCAGCAGTTTTAAGAGATGGAAACATAACTTAGAGTGAGGAGCAGGACATAATTGCTGTATCATTTTACTTTCTCCCTGGGCCTTATAATTTAAAATAATTTGCATTCCTCAGATAAAAGTTCTTTGATTTTCTGGCCATGATCATTGATTGAGAGACCCCACCCTTGATCTTAGCCAAAAGGCCGAGAAGCAATAGACAAACTCAATATTATGAAATTATCTCTAAATTCTATAGGTTTAACAGCCTTTTTTTTTTTTTTTTTGAGGAATAAACAAGCTGATTCACCTGAAACAATTTTGGAGGAGAAAAATAAAGATAGAGAACATACTTACATACTTTACATAAGGATATTTATCCTTATGGCTAAGAATTCTTAAGCATGATGACAAGCAAACAAATCAATAAAACAAAATAAAGGCCAGAATAATATTCACTCATATGTTTTCAAACAAGCCAAAATTGATTAGTATGGTAAAAAACAGTGTTTTAAAACATGCGATCATGGAAATATGATTTCCTTTTATTTATAAAGTTAAAATAGCAAAAGTGCAAAAGATAAATTATTTAAACTATTCATATGAATTGCTAATTCTTTCTGGCAATTGGCAAATGTAGTCAATTTCATTTCTTTTTATGTTTACTGTAAAAAAATATTTCTCTTCATTTATTCATGTAGTCAATCAAAACTTATTTATCATAAATTATGGGCCAATGACATAACAAAGAACTGATTGTAAAATCAGATGAATATGAACCAAAATCTCAACCAATATCGAACTTTATTAATGATCTTCTAGATTCACATATAACAGAAAGTGCTGTCTGGGACTTACAATGCTATTCTCAGGCTTTTCTTGACGCATCAGGATGCAGACCATTTCGTGGTAACATATGAATTTTTCTAGTAATGTGTGTGTCCACATATTACTCACACAGAAAGGAATCCTTTAAATCATGAAAAGTCCACTTTGTGAGTAAAGCAGAGCAATTTCCCTTACTTTTTAATGCCTTGCATTGAGAGACTAAATGTTTCACAAGAATTCACACATTCAGTCCTATTCCTGTATTACAGATGGAGAAATCGAGGCCCAGGGTATTTAAGTAAATTATTCACGGCCACTTAACTAGGAAGTGGCAAAGTCAGGAGCTGAATCAGTATCTTGGCCTTTAACTACTAAACTATAATGCCACTTGCAGTCTGGTAAAGGAGATGGAGGTATATGTCAAATGTTCAAATTATATTGTATATAGATTAGGTAAGTCAGAGTTCTATCTTAGTTTATCAATAGTTTTTGAGAGTTCATATTAACTTTACTCAGTTATATTATTTATAATGACTCCTGCAAAGTTTGATAGAGTTTGAAAAAAGGTCTTCAAGTCACAAATTCATTTTAGTTTTATTATTCATTAAATATAAAACTCTGTATAACACTCTAAATTTATTTTGTAATTTCAAAAATTAAATAAAATATCATGTGAAGAATTGAGTCTTCTCTAGAAACACAAATGAAAACTAAAATCCGGTAAATCATGTGGAGAGATTTTCAATAGAGTTCTGAGGGAAAAAATTGATTAGGATCTGTAGTCATCTTGGATGTGACAGGAAAATGTTAAAGATTATGCTATAGTACTTTACTGTCCAATAGTAATTTCCTTGTATGCTTGACAGACATGACTTCTGAGTTTCAGAAATTGATTCTATTTGAGTGTATGAAATTTCCTTGAGGGATGTAAAAGAGCATTGTGTTAAAAATTAACTTCATGTGGTTAAAAATTAACTTCAAACTACTGGTAACCTTTACTATAAATTATGTGCTTATATTAAAGAAGCAAAAATATATGCATCTTTTTCAAAGAGGGTTGCTTTAATTTATTAAACATTATAATTTAGAAGAACTCTTTATATGCAACAATAATTAAGATACAATTCACAAAAGATTATAAATATTATATAGTTTGATATTTGAAAACAAAATATAGCTAAAGTAAATTGGATAAAACAAAGAAATTGAACACAAGGAAAATAAAGCAAGCAAATATTATCTCTCAATTTCTAAGGAGATAATAAAAATCAAATCACACTTTAAAAATAACTTCCCCGGCCAGGAGTGGTGGCTCAAACATGTAACCTCAGCACTTTTGGAGGGTGAGGCAGGAGGATTGCTTGAGCTCAGGAGTTCGAGACCAGCCTGGGCAACACAGTGAGACCTTATCTCTAATTAAAAAAAAAATTGGTGGTGTGGTGCATGCCTGTAGTCTCCAGCAGCATAGGAAGCTGAGATGGTAGGATTGCTTGAGCCTGGGAGATAGTTGTTGCAGTGAGCTTGGTCATGTCACTTCACTCCAGCCTGGGGAACAGAGCAAGACTCTACCTTTAAAAAAAGGGGGAAAAAAAAAAAATCACTTCCCTGAAACATAAAGAATTGATTAAAACATTCAACGGTTTTGTACAGGTAAAAGAAAACATCTTTTTAACTATTATAAAACAGTAATGCATATACTTTAAATATCAAATGTTATCCTGATAATTTAATGCAGTATATTTTTGAAAATAAAATTGACTCCAGAAAAAAAGACATAGTTCCAGATGTTATACCCTGAATTTATGTTAAGTCACTGCTTTAAAAAAAGAAAAAATAATAATATTCAGTAAAATGTATTTACAGTGCTAATATTTGAAATAACTTGAATAATTCATCTTTTCAAATGTATATTTTAAAATTTTTATCTAAAACTTTTTCACGTTTTTCAAAATAATTATTGTGATAAGAATACAATATGGGATTCACTCTCAACAAATTTTTAAGTGTACAATATATTATGATTGACAAAAGGTACAATGTTGTACAGCGGATCACTAGAGTTCATTCATCTCACTTGACTTAAATATTATGCCTATTATCTAATACCTCCTTAGCCCCTGGCAACCATCATCTCTCTGTTTGATTCTATGAATTTGATTATGTTCGATATTTCCTATAAGTGGAATCATGCACTAAGTGTCTTTCTGTGTCTATTTTTTTTTCCCTTAGCATACTGTCTTCACCATATGTTCATGTTATTTATTGCATATTGCAGAATTTGGTTATTTTTAAAGGCTAAATAATTTCCTTCCTTCCTTCCTTCCTTCCTCTCTCTCTCTCTTTCTTTCTCTCTCTCTCTGTTTCTTTCCCTTCCTTCCTTCCTTCCTCTTTCTTTCTTTCTCTCTCTCTTTCCTTCCTTCCTTCCTTCCTTCCTTCCTTCCTTCCTTCCTTCCTTCCCTCTCTCTCTTTCTTTCTTCCTTTTCTTTCTTTCTTTCTTTCTTTCTTTCTTTCTTT
>NW_012113919.1:2725691-2726540 GCF_000951035.1 Colobus angolensis palliatus
TTCTTTCTTTCTTTCTTTCTTTCTTTCTTTCTTTCTTTCTTTCTTTCTTTCTTTCTTGATGGAGTCTCGCTCTGTCCCCCAGATTGGAGTGCAGTGGCGTGATCTCAGCTCACTGCAAGCTCTGCCTCCCGGGTTCAGGCCATTCTCCTGTCTCAGCCTCCCCAGTAGCTGGGACTACAGGCTCCTGCCACCACGCCGGGCTAATTTTTTGTATTTTTAGAAGATACGTGGTTTTACCGTGTTAGCCAGGATGTTCTCAATCTCCTGACCTCGTGATCTGTCCGCCTCAGTCTCCCAAGGCTAAATAATATTCTTATATGTACATACTAAGTTTATCCATTCATCTGTAAATGAACATTTGGGTTGATTCCACATCGTAGCTAATCTGAAAAGTGCTGCAATGAACATAGGAGTGATAATAGCTCTTCAAGTTCCTGATTTCAATTCTTTTAAATAAACGTTCAGAAGTGGGATTGTTTGATCATACAGTAGTTCTATTTTTAATATTTTTAGGAACCTGACACTGTATTTCAAAGAGATTTCGTTATTTTGCATTCCCACTAACAGTGTACAAGAGTTCCAATATTTCCACATCCTTGCCAATACTTGCTGCCTTCATCTCGTTGATGATAGTCACTCTAACAGGTATGAAGTGATATCTCATTGTAGTATTTGATTTGCCTTTCCCTGATAATGATATTGAGCATTTTTTTTTCATATACTTGTTGACCATTTCTATGTATTTGTTGGAGAAATTTCTATTCAAATTTTTAGATCATTTTTATTTTTTTTAATTTTTTTTTATTTTATTTTTTATTTTTTTTGAGAGGGAGTCTGGCTCTGTCGCCC
>NW_012113919.1:2726767-2729562 GCF_000951035.1 Colobus angolensis palliatus
GTGTTAGCCAGGATGGTTTCGATCTCCTGACCTCGTGATCCGCCCGTCTCGGCCTCCCAAAGTGCTGGGATTACAGGCTTGAGCCACCGCGCCCGGCCTAGATCATTTTTAATTGGGTTATTCGAAAACAATTTGAATATTGACTTTGTCAAATGCTATAAAGCTCCAAGTTAAAGACTACCTATTATTTTATATCAAAGCACTTTAATTTTTAATTTATTAATAACTTCATTATAAAATTATTTGTAGGTAATTCAGTCATAGATTTGAAGACTATGATGGTATACACATAGTATAATTTTTTTCTGAAAATGAAAACCTAATCAAGGTTTTAAATTTCTTTTCTGCTAAAGTGCAAAACACACATAAAATAAGACCTAGTTAATTCGATAGCACTATAGTGCATACCTGAGTTGAATTAATTTTACAGATGTAAGCACCAATGCAAGAGGAAAGAGTAATTGGAATGAGAAAGGCATATGAAGAACACGGAGTAACAAAATAGCTAGAACAATCTGTATCTTCAAAAAAGGCAGAATACTCGGTGTCAGGCCAATGTCACTAATAGCAGGCTTTTATCACTTCACAACTTTCCCTAGGAATGATGCTCTATAAATGTTAAAGATTTTAGGAGTACATCACATAAGCAACGTTGTAAATATTACACGAATTCACATTTTACTGACCACATGCTGTGTTTGTGACATAGGAGAGAGAAAAAGAGGGAGCAACATTTTTCTCAGATATTCCCTTCTATCCTAATTAGGAGATTTCTTAGATCTTTGTGTCATCTCTTAGGAATGTACATACTGCGGCATTGACAGCTAGAGACTAATGTTAAGACGAGACAGGTCTGAAAGGTGAAGATTTCTCCTGGGAGCTAACATTTTCAGAACAAATTGGGCAGCTGACAAATATTTAGTCTCCAGATCTCAGAAGATAGTTAAAATCAGTGATCTCAGTGTGGCTGGAGAAAACAATTAGTAAAGATTGTCTCAGAACCCAAACGTTTGTTGTGAGTCTCTTCAAATGCTTCTTGGGGTGATTTTTTTTTTTTTTTTTTGTCGATGTTTGCAGATTTGGGCAAGTTTTCTGAATTTGGTCGCCAAATATACTCAAGCAATTTTTCACAGAATAATATGTTTTTCCAAAGAGATATGAATATAAATGAACAAAAATATTCCAATCCAAGATGAAAAAAGAAGGGATAAAGCATGATTTGGAGAAAACTTCAACGTGAGATTTGTCTCTCCACTAAGTTCAACTTGACGCCTTATTCTTTGGAAGAATTTTCATTAACTCTTAATTAAATCTCAATGCAAGAATTAAGGTCATTGATGTTTGTTATACTTCAAGAGTATATTTTTGAGGTTTATTTTTGGATAACTGAGACATTGGGTTCATTTTGATACTAGCATTGACTTGACTGGGAAACATATTTTAGATATGTTCATAATAAAATAATCTTTCTAATGAGTAATTAGGTTCCTTGTAAAATATTTTATTGTATAGGTTGTTAATACACAAAATAAAATGCATATGATTGCTTTTATTAAATAAATAGCTGATAGCTCAAAGTGTTGCCAGCATTATAGTCTTGGAAGAATCATCCTTCATCACATAAATGTCTGACCTGGCATATTTCCTGAAGCTATCTATATTTTTATCCATGTTAGGTTTTAGCATATGAACTTCAACTTTTTTTTTAAATGTAATTTAATTTTATTTTTGAGACAGTCTCTCTTTGTCACCAGGCTGGAGTGCAGTGGCATGATCTTGCCTCACTGCAACCTACGCTTCCTGAGTTCAAGCGACTCTCCTGCCTCAGTCTCCCAAGTAGCTGGGACTACAGGTGTACACCACCACGCCCAGCTAATTTTTGTATTTTTAGTAGAAACAGGGTTTCACCATGTTGGCCAGGTTAATCTCGATCTCTTGACCTTGTGATTCACCTGACTAGGCCTGCCAGAGTATGGGGATTACAGACGTGAGCCACTGTGCCTGGCCCAATCATTGTTATATAGTGAACTACTCTAGGATTTTAACTAATGATGGTATATTAACAAGCACATTGTTTATTGACAAATAGTATACCACCTAGAAAGGCATTAGCATGGTTGCAGAATATACATTATTTAATACTCAGTGGTCCCAGATAGAACTGAGATTTTAATGAAATGATAGATTTTTATTAATTTGCATGTCATATGTTCAGCCCAAATTAAATATGACTTATTTTTTATTCATTCAAAAATATTTATTTAGCAGTTACTTGGGAACAGGTTTGCTTCTAGTGTGTGAAATTTCTATAAATTTACCAAAGGCATGAGTGCTAAATTCATGGAGATCAGCATTTATAAATTACCATGATCTCAAAAAGCCATTTGTAAAGACTGTCTGGTTGTGTTGTATGTATAACAGACTCAACGCTGAAGAATTAAAAATACATTATTTACATAAGATTATGAGATAATTTAAGCAAAAAAAAGAGGAAGGACAAAAGGGAGAAAGAAAAGAAAGAAAGAGAGAAAGAGAGAGAGAAAGGGAGAAGGAAGGAAGGAAGGAAGGAAGGAAGGAAGGAAGGAAGGAAGGAGAGAGAGAGAGAGAAAGAAAGAAAGAAAAAGAAAGAAAGAGAGAAAGAGAAAGAAAGGAAAGAAAGAAAAAAAGAGAAAGAGAGAAAAAGAGAAAGAAAGAGAAAGAAAAAGAAAGAAAGAAAGGAAAGAAAGAAAGAAAGAAAGAAAGAAAGAAAGAAAGAAAGAAAGAAAGAAAGAAAGAAAGAAAGAGAGGGAGGGAGG
>NW_012113919.1:2729612-2768104 GCF_000951035.1 Colobus angolensis palliatus
AAAGAAAGAAAGAAAGGAAAGAAAGAAAGAAAGAAAGAAAGAAAGAAAGAAAGAAAGAAAGAAAGAAAGAAAGAAAGAAAGAGAGGGAGGGAGGGAAAGGAAAAGAGAGTGTCCTTTAATTCTGAGAAGCCAGATTATTTGTTACTTGTAAAATACTGTATTTCATTTAAAAAAAGAGATGCTTAGGCCTTTTTTCTCATTTCTGTAGGAAGGAATATTTAGAGTTTTAAGAGAAGCTCCTGGCATTTTCCTCTTTACGAAAAGGAAACTATTCTTATATTTTTTACCTGATTTTCACAGCAACAGAACCTAGTCCCAGAGTAATCAAAGTCACTCACCAGAATGCCTGTGCACTGTAACAAAGCCATCTACAGTGCAGCCTGTCAAAGACGGAATCAGTTTTTAATGCAGAAAAGCCAGGAAGAAATAAAATGAAATGTCTGCCCTTAAGCAGTTCAGAACAGGGAAACTGATTCACTGTGCCCCATTCTAGTTAAATGTAATAGATGTATTTTTGTACATGTTCAAGCTACAGAGCTGCTGATGGACATTCTTTTTTACAAAAACCGCCTATAAACAATATTTTCTTCCGCTCAGTTTATTTTATTTGGAATGGCAGCTGCCTCAAGTTAATGAAATTGAGACTATTTCTCAGTGGATCAGGTGCTAGTTCAATAAGATGAATGAACAGCATTAAAGTTTACTTTGATATTTGAAAAAATGATAACAATCCTTTCATTTATTTATTTATTGCCACTACCCACTGAATTCTCCCACATATTCTGTGAATTCCAGTTCCCCATATTTGCTTCAGGGTAACTTGTAAACTTTTAAAATATATAAGATAATATTTTTTCTAGTTTTCCCAGTATGTATGTGTCATAACACTGGATTGTGTTCATATTAATACCTAATTCTGAGAAATAAAAGATTATTATTCTTTATTTGTTGTTAAACAATAATTTTCCTCCTGTTGATTTATGGTAATTTCTTAATAATGATACATTTTGACATTCTTGAAGCTCTATCAGAATTAGATTTTTCACAATATCTATTATTTATGCACTGATTTATAAAGAGTTCATTCATTTTTATTACCTGTCTTCACAGTGCACACATGTAGAATGATGGCTGTGCTTTCGAAAAACACACTGTCTCAATGGAAGGAAACTTCCTTATAATCCTTTTCTATCTTAATTAGAAGTGTTTTGAAAGTAAATATTAGGTATTTACATCAAATTACTTCTTGATACCAGTTAAAATAAAACAATGATTACTGTAGGTATCTATTAATATTGTAATCACATTGTGGTAGGATGACAATTTGCTCCTTAAAAGATATCTAGGGCCTTATCCTAATCTCTGGGGCCTGTGAATGTTTACTTTATGTTTCCAAAAAACTACAAGGGTCTTTGTGGATGTGATTAAATTTCATATTTTCAGATGGTGGATTATATGGGATTACCCTCATGCATCCCTTATAAAAGGGGCAGAGAGGAAAGAGAAGGCAGAGAGGGATTTAAGGGTGCTGGGCTTGAAGATGAGTTGGCTGGAAGAGTAAGGAACTGGTTCTTCAGGGCCTCAGGAAGGCATATGACTGGGATTTCAGTCCAGCGACAGTGACTTTGGAATTCTGGCATCCAGAACTCTGAAAAAATTAATGAAATAAATGTTGGTTGTTTTAAGCAACCAAGTTCATGCTAATTTCTTACAGCAGCTCCTAGAAACTAAGAAATCCACCAAACATATACAATCTGAATCAAAAATTAATGAAAGGTAAATGTTGCCTTAGTTTAGTTAATAGGAATGTACTAATGTTTCTTTCTAATTTTCTTTGACAAATGTGTCAAGATCATGTAAGATGGGGAAATTGAGCAAAGGGCATATATGAGAATTCTGTGTACTATCTTCTAACATTTCTTAAGTATACAGTTATTTCAAAATAAAAATTTATTTAAGAAATGAAAAATAAAATCCGCATCAGTTGGGGTTTCACTAAAGAAATAGAACCGTGTGTGTGTGTGTGTGTGTGTGTGTGTGTGTGAAGAGAGAGAGAGAGCGAGGCAGAGAGACAGAGAGAGACTCATTTCCTGATCTACAGAGCCGGTTGTCAGGAAGGGCAGTCCGGAGCTCTGGGACATGAGCTAAAGCTGCAGTCTACAGGCAGAATTTCTTCTCCTTCCAAGAAAACATCAGTTTGGCTCTGAAGACCTGTCTAGTTGAAAATATCCAATGCAGAAATGTGTGGGATAATGCCCACTATTTAGAATAAACTGAAAAGCACATTAATCACATTCATAAAATATCTTCACAGACTAGTAATTGAAAAAGTGAGGACTATCGCCTAGCCATGTTAACACCCAAAACTGACTCTCCCACGTGTTACAGTTTGCTAGGGCTGCCATAGCAAAACAACACAGACTGTGTAGCTTCAAGTTTGCAAATGACATGATTTTATATTTAGAAAACCTCATCATCTCATCCTCAAAACTTCTTGAACTGATAAGCAACTTCAGCAAAGTCTCAGGATACAAAAACAATGTACAAAAGTCACAAGCATTCCTTTACACCAACAATAGACTAGCAGAGAACCAAATCATGAGTGAACTCTCGTTCACAATCGCTACAAAGAGAATAAAATACCGAAGAATATAGCTAACAAGGGATGTGAAGAATCAATATCATGAAAATAGCTGTACTGCCCAAAGTAATTTATAGATTCAATGCTATTTTCATCAAACTATCATTGACATTCTTCACAGAGGCAGAAAACACTGTTTTAAATTTCATATGGAATCAAAGAAGACCTCATACAGCCAAGATAATCCTAAGCAAAAAGAACAAAGCTGAAGACATCACACTACCTGACTTCAAACTATACTACAAGGCTACAGTAACCAAAAGAGCATGGTATGGGTACCAAAACAGATATATGGACCAATGGAGCAGAACAGAGACCTAAGAAATAATGTCACACATCTACAACCATCTGATCTTTGACAAACCTGAAAAAACAAGCAATGGGAAAAGGATCTCCTCTTCAGTAAATAGTGCTGGGAAACTGGCTAGCCATATGCAGAAAACTGAAACTGGACCCCTTCCTTACACCTTATACAAAAATTAACTCAAGATGGATTAAAGACTTAAATGTAAAACCCAAAGCCATAAAAATCCCAGAAGAAAACCTAGGCAATACCATTCAGCACACAGGCATGGGCAAAGACATCATGACAAAAATGCCAAAAGCAATTGCAACAAAAGCCAAAATTGACAAATGGGATCTAATTAAACTAAAGAGCTTCTGCACACCAAAAGAAACTATCATCAGAGTGAACAGGCAACCTGTTCTCCTATAGAATAGGAGAAAATATTTGCAATCTACATATCTGACAAAGGTCTACATCCAGAATTTACAAGGAACTTAAACATATTTACAAGAAAAAAACAACTCTATTAAAAAGTGAGCAAAAGATACAAACAGACATTTCTCAAAAGAAGACATTTATGGGGCCGAGAAACATATGAAAAAAAGCTCAACATCACTGATCATCAGATAAATGCAATAATAACCACAATGAGATACCATCTCATGCCAGTCAGAATTGTGAAGATTAAAAAGTCAGGAAACAGGCTGAGCATGGTGGCTCATGCCTGGTAATTCCATGAAGTCAGGAGTTCAAGACCAGCCTGGCCAAGATGGTGAAACCCCGCCTCTACTAATAATACAAAAAACAGTTGGGTGTGGTGGTGGGTGCCTGTAATCCCAGCTACTCAGGAGGCTGAGGCAGAGAATTGCTTGAACCTGGGAAGTGGAGGTTGCAGTGAGCCGAGATCATACCACTGCACTCCAGTCTGGGTGACAAAGTGAGACTCCATCTCAAAAAAAAAAAAAAAAAAAAGTCAGGAAACAATAGATGCTGGAGAGGATGTGGAGAAATAGGAATGCTTTTACACTGATGGTGGGCGTGTAAATTAGTTCAACCACTTTGTAAGACAGTGTGGCAATTCCTCAAAGATCCGGAACCAGAAATACCATTTGACCCAGCCATCCCACTATGGGATATATACCCAAAGGAATATAAATCATCTACTATAAAGACACATGCAACACGTATATTTATTGCAGCACTATTTAAAATAGCAAAGACATGGAACCAACCCAAATGCCCCTCAATGATAGACTGGAGAAAGAAAATGTGGTACATACATATCACAGAATACCATGTAGCCATAAATTTTTTTAAATTGCAATTATTTCTTTTTTCTAGAGTACATATAATTTTATAATTATTTAGGGTGTTTACTATGTTTATTTGTTTCAAATAAAAGTGCCATCAATTTTTAAAGATTTGTAATTCGGTGAAACATCCTACTAATTATTTATCTGAATTATTTGTTTATTTTATATTCTCCGTATATTTTTCACCAGGGTCTAAGTTGTTGAGATTGCATTTGCATTTATTTTAAATTCTCAAACTGATTACTAGGTTTCATATAAGGGTATTCTTACTTCATAGGAATGCCATCTTCTCAAACACTAATAAATATGTTGATTAAGTTAATTGTATTTTTTTGCATTAATTCTTCTTCCATAAGAGATAATTATTTCATATGTTCCAGCTGGTATTTTTCTTCTATACTCTTCTCAAATATTTGTCAATTATAAGTTTTCTGTATAAATTTGTAACAGTGGTTAACATTTACCAATGTTAATAGTTGTTTTAGGTAGCTTCTTTTTAATCCCTTTGTCAAATATTAAATATTTTTCTTTTCCAATAGATACAGTTTCAGTTTACATGAGTTATGATTTTGATTGTAACTGTACATTGGAGTCTGGTCCAGCATTCCTGTTGAATAGGAAGGAAGATATTTTCCTACAGAAACAAGAAATAGTCCTAAACACCTCCCAGCTCTAAACACTCTCTCTAGCTCCAATACCTTCTCTGAGAATCTGACTTAATCTCTTTAATTTGGGAATAAATACTCTAGATACAGAAGATTATAAAAAGTATAACTGGAACAACACTAATAAAAGTTATACTTGACTATAAGATCATCCTCTTCCAGTTTCCAGGTCATGTTTCTTGGTCTGATGCATTTGGGGAATCATGCTTCGAAAACTCAGTATTTTGAAGTTTCTTAATTTTGCCTATATTGTATTGTGGACATTTTTGCATATATTTGTCTTCTAATTTTGTTGACTTTGTATTGTATAGAAGTATCTCAATAATTTATTCTTACAAGGGAATACTCCTGGTTTCTTAGATGGCTTATTTATTTTAGTTTGTGGATGTTTTGCAATTTCAATGTGATTTTAAAAAGAAGTTAACACATATTCTTAGCCATCTTGAACCCCCAAATTTCACATTCCTTTTTTATAAATATTACCAGCAGGGAACAGGATAATTAACAGTAGTTAGTGTTTAACTTCATATATATGATCAGAGTTCCTTGAATTATATTGAGAATTATGTAAATATCAGTTAAAATCAAATCCCTATTAGAAGAGATTGCACATCCTTAAATGTGATTATTTTAACTTTATTATGATTAATTATACTGTAATTACATACTTGTTTTCTGGAATTTAGTTATCTATTAACTAAAATTAAGGGAATGATTAATGAATTCATTTTAAAAATGCTTTTAAGACATTAAGCAAGAAATAATACACCAATAAAATAAATTTGAATTTGATTAGTAAAAAAGAAAAGTCATTTGACTTTACACAAATTAAAACTAGATTCTTGCTAGAATTTAAATTGCATGTAGATTAGAATTCCCATCAAGAATCTAACTTTAATTCACAAGCTAACACTGTCATATTTACCATTTGTAACTTAAGTGTGAATGAAAAATCACTTTTAAAAAACTGGATTTCCAGATCCCCGTTCCCAAATATGATAATGTGGTACATACAAACAAGGCTAAATTTGTAAAAAGAATTCCAGGTAATTTTAATGAGAGATGCTGTTCAAGAATGGTATGTCCTCATTTTACCATGCAATTTAAAAGCACAACAGAAATTATCTGATTTCATAATGCTGTAGCAGCACTAATGATACCAGTAACTATAACAATAATAACAGTAACAATAGCAAACATAAATTAATTACCTTGCAATTGTCAGGTAATCGGCTATGAACTTTACATTAATGATTTTTTCCTAATCCTTATAAGAAATCTCAAAGGACTTTCTACTAAATTAAATTCCTATCATTAATAATGTATTTAGTCTAAGAAAAAGGAAGCTATTTGTCTGATGGTAGGTAGGTAGCAAAGGAAGTACCCTCTGACATTAGAGACCTCTCTCACAGATAACGCTTCTTGCCTAATAGTTCCATTCAGAGTCATCATTAATTTTAAGAGTGAAAATTAAAAACACATACATAGTTAATGCAATTTATAAATATAATATCATATTAGTGTATTATATGGCTAACAGAAACACATTTGTGACATACAGTCTTCCCATACATGAACAAGATAACTATATTTATTTACATTTATTGAACTATTCTTTTAAGACTTTCAATAATCTTCAATAATATTGAAGTTCTACAAATTTCTTGATAAGGTTATAAGGGTTTTTTCGGTTCTATTTCAAAAGATTATTTTCTTCCATTGTATTTTCTATCTAAATATGAGTTTTCATTAGGAAAAGTAATAGTTTGGGCATGTAGTTAGATCTCCAGACAATTTAACAAATGCCTTCTTTTTAATTTTGTTATTGTGTTACTAGAATTTTCCAGGTAAAGTACTTGTAAATTGTAAAAATTTTATACCACCTATCTAATAGATATGCCGCTCATGAAATCAGATGTTTGTTGAATAAATACATACCAATCAAAAACTCTGTTAGGACATAGTCAAATGCTAGAATGGAAAAAAAAAAAAAAAATACCGTGTCCTCATGAAGGTTACAATTTAATGGGAACTTCAGGCATTTGTCAAATAATCATTAAAAAGTACAATTCTGAACTATGATAGTTTGCCTTAAAAATGCATGAAACATCATGACAGTATATTGCAAGGGGCATGTATTTGCCAGTTTACATTTTAGGCAGCAGCTGCGGTTAATTAGACATTTTAAGAGTGAGCATTTTATCTGGGTGGCACTGTTAGGAAGTTTCAGACATCAGGGAAAATACGGCAATTGGAGAACCTAAGGCTTTGTGCCTGGGCCAAAGCTCGCAGAGAGGGATACGGGAGGAGAGTGTACTATTTATTTCTGTGTAAGAAATTACTGCAAATGTAACGACTGAAAACAATAATTATGCATTTTCTAACAGTTTCTCGGTGTCAGGAATCTCACTGTCTCTTAGTTGGGAGCCTCTATCTCTGGGTCTATTCTGAGACTATATTCAAGCTGTTGGCCTGCTGAGTCTATGGTCACATCGAAAAACGCACGGTTTGGGTGCAGGGCTTGTAAAGCCACTTCTAAGCTCATTGATAGGGATGTTGCTGTGCCTCCATTCTTTGACATGAGAGCCTCTCTGTAAAGCTGTTCCATAGCATGGCAGCTGACTTTCCCAGGGGTGAGAAAATCAAGCAAGACTGAGACCATTCAGCATAGAAGCTGAAGTCCTTTTACAGTCATGTTGGATATGAAACGTCATGCTTTCTGCTATCATCTGTATGTCAGGAGGGACCCCATAAGTCCAGTCTCCACTCTGTTTCCATCCCTACACACGCATACTTGATAATTCAGATCTTCTCCTCCTCCTTGTGTCTTGTTTCTGTTTCCTAGCTGTCCATAAACTCTATTTGAACCACAAAAACTTTCATGTTGGCACAAACATGCTTTGAGAAATACCGCTGGTGCCCCTCCCTCCTAGCTTCACTGAGGACTTACCTGTTAAAGCTGGAGCAGGGTCTCAATTGTGCTTCCTCTGGCATCACCTAAAAGTGTGTGGGAGCTAATGCCCCAGGGGTAAACCTGGAACTGTAAAATTCAGAATTTGGAGACAAGTTTATTCCCGTTCTCCTCTGCAAAAGAAGATCTTCAAATGAAGTTAATAAACATTGAGAGTAATCATAGTATTCCACAATTTTTCCCACTTAGTGGTAAGCAATTCAATATCCATTTTTGTATTGGTTCTCTTTTCTTTCCCTGCTTTTCCCAACTTTGCCTCTCACGTTGCTGCCTGAAGTTGAACATAACTCCTTTGCTGCAGCCTCAACTTTCTGGAAACTTAAAGCCACCGTTTGATAGTTAGAATGCTAATCTTCAAGGTGTAATTTTACAACTAGATTTTCCCTCAGCTGAAACCAATAAGAATGCCAAGTAGTAGCTAAATTACAAGATTTCACCTGTAATTTGGATGAGTTACAGATGGAAAGTGAGGAGTTGATATATATAATGGCTTAGGAAATTGAACACTATAGCCAAAAAAATGTAAGGATCATGAGGTTGTTGTCTTTTTTAAAAAAACTGCTGAAAATAATAATGCTTTAATTTTAATTATAGTTATTATTTTTACCTCAAATTTTATTTTCAAAAGAAATTAACAGCTTCAGAAAATTGAAAGTTTACTTTGACCTATCTTTACCTGGATTCTCCAGATTTCAGTATTTGCTATATATCCTTTACCTCTCTCCCTATCTATTTAAACATAAATGCACACACAATATAGATTTTGATTACACATTTATTATTTGAAACTAATTTTTAGATATGTCACTCTTTAAGTATTTTAACATGTATCTCCTTTTAAAAAAATATTCTACTTAATCAATTCTTGAATATAATTGTTACACTCAACAATTTAACACTGATACACAAAAAATGGTTTTTAATATACATGCCATGTAGCCAATACACCAATTTTCCCTAAATAGTCCACTGAATATGTTTCATAGTTGTTTGTATTTGCTTGTTTGCTTTTGATACAAGATTTAATAAAAGATCATATATTAGATATCTAGACCATAACTTTTTTTCTCTTCTAATCCATAAGGGCCCTATGCCTCTTTTATTTGCATAGCATGTAGGTTTTTGAAGTAGTGGTGGCCATGAGAATTTTCTTTAAAGACCATAAAATCCAGGGAATGAACGTGACCATGGGTTCACAGAAAAATCACTCTAAATTTATCACTGTGTTTGCAATGAGGTCATGAGCTAAACCTAAAACAGATTCCTGGAAGACAAGGGACTCCTCTGAGAGCTGAGGTTGTCAATAGTGACAGCCCTCTATTTTCCATTCTTACTATGGACAATTCTTTTTTCTCTCTCTTTTTTTTCTTGGCCACTGTGTTAGTCCATTCTCACACTGCTATAAAGGAATACTTGAGACTGGGTAATTTATATAGAAAAGAATTTTAATTGGCTCACAGTTCTGCAGGCTGTACAGGAAGCATTGTGGCTTCTGCTTCCGGGAAGGCCTCAAGAAATCAACAATCATGGCAGAAGGTGAAGGGGGCGCAGGTGCATCTTACATGGCCCAAGCAGGAGGAAGGTGTGAGGGAAGGTGCTACATACTTTTTAAACAACCAGATCTCATGAGAACTCTATCATGAGAACAGCAGTAGGGAGATGGTGCTGTAACATTCATAAAGGATCTACTCCCATGATCCAGTAACCTCCCTCCACCAGCCTTTCCTCCAACATCAGGGATTAGATGAGGTTTGGGTGGGTACACAGATCCAAACCATATCAGTCACTATAACTAGAGGTTTATCAATTTTATCGACCCTTTTAAAAAATAACCTTTCACTTACATTGATTTGTCTATTTTTTTCCATTTTCAACTTTATTAGTTCCTTTATTAGTTAACTTTATTATTTTATAAATTTATTATTTATTATTTTGTTCTTTCTGCTTTTCTTGGGCTTATTTTATTCTTTTTTAAAATTTATTAAACTGACAGATTATATTTTTAATCTGAGACATTTCTAATATAAATATTTAATGATATAAGTTACACTGAAAGCATTGCTTTACCGATATTCCACATACTTTGATACATTGCATTTTTTTATCCTTATTCAGTTTCAACTATTTATTTATTTATTTATTCATTTATTTTGAGACAAAGTCCCACTCTGTCACTGAGGCTGGAGTGCAGTGGTGCAATTTCGGCTCACTGCAACCTCCACCTTTTGGGATCAAGCGATTATCCTGCCTCAGCCTCCCAAGTAGCTGGCATTAGAGGTGCGCGCCACCATGCCCAGCTACTTTGTATTTTTCATAGAGACAGGGTTTCACCATGTTGGCCAGGCTGGTCTTGAACTCCTGAACTCAGGAGATCCACCTGCCTCAGCCTCCCAAAGTGCTGGTATTCCAGGAGTGAGCCACTGCATCCGGCCAGTTTCAACTATTTTTAATGAGTTTAGAGATACATTCTTTAACCCTGTTAGTTAGAAATAGGTTATTTAATTTCTAAGAATTTGAGGATTTAAAATATTTGTGTCTGTTATTAATTTCTAGTTAATTTTCAGTATGTTATTAGAATATAATTGGTATGATTTCTACTATTTTAAGTTGGTTGGGTGGTTTTGGTTGCTGTTGTTTTGTTGTTGTTTTTGATGGCTTAGATTATGGTTTACCTTGGAGAATGTTCAGCATGCCCTTGAAAAGAGTGTGTACTCTGCTGTTGCTGAGAAGTGTTATTCAGCATATTTGTTTGGTAGCATGCAAGTCTTCTATATTATTACTGATTTTCTGTCAAAGTGTTCTATCAATTACTGAGACAATATTATTGAAGTCTGTGATTGTAATTTTAGATTTGCCTACTTATTTTCTAACATCTTTTTTTGTCTTATTTACTTTGAAACTATTACTAGGAATATATACACTTAGACCCATTATTCCTCCTTACAGAACTGACCCTTAATCATGGCTCCTTCTATTCCTGACATTATTCCTTGTGCTAAAGTCTACTGCTCTGATATTAATATAACTATTTTAATTCTGGAGGGATGTTTGTATATTATGTCTTTATTCATCTTATTATTTTTAACTTATCTCTGTCATTATATATTAACTGCATTTTTATAGACAATATGAAATTGGATTTTGCTATTTGATCCAATTTGAAAATTGCTGCCTTTAGAAAGTTATATTTAGGCCATTCATGTTTAATGTGATTATGGGTATTGTTGGATCAAAAATGTAACAATTTCTAGATGTTTTCTACTCATTTCACCTTTTCTTTTTTTCTATTTTTACCCATACGCTACATATCTTGACATCAATAAACGATGGTAAACTAGATTATATCATTTTACCTCCTCCATTGACTTGTTACTGATACATATTTTATATTTTTAGTTATTTATCTGGGATTTAAAATATACATCTTTACATCTTTAATGACTATATCTTTAATTAAGCAGGTTCTTCAAATTATATGCTGCTTCACCTGTGGTATAAGGATCTTAAAACTAGCCAGTGCCATAAAGCCAGTAGTGTTACTTGTCTTCTTACAGATTGAGGCTTTTGTTTTGTCGTGGAGATGGAGGGGACAATAGGGGTAGTGATACTTGTTCCTTCTATACGGCTGTTGTTTCCTCACTCTGTTCTCCACGACACTGGACACTTCTTAGTGATTATTTTAGTACTTTTCTGTGAGAGGCCAGAGAGGTTCATGGAGAAAGAAACTGCCAGAGCATGAGGACTCCCTCGCATTCCACAGTCTCCAGGGGTTTCACATGGTCCTGCCAGCCTGTAATTTTCCTCCCAATTTGTCAGTTTTTTAGCTAAACTGTTGTTACCAGTGTCTGGGTATGTCTCCTAAAATTATTTTGTTTGAAAATGCATCTTATCTGTTTATAACTATACTATAGCATGTTTGGAACTTAATCTGTCTCCAAACGTCACCATCTTGGAAACACAACTTCACACCTGACTAATTTTAAATTCTTAATGTGTATTAACTGCTAGAATGTTTACATGCTAGCAGATGATACACAGAAAATGTATTATAGGAGAATCCCTTAAAATTTCATGCCCTTGGAGCAGCTTGAACAAAATGTTTGCCTATAAAACAGGGCAGCTTTTAAATAAAAGTAGTTAGTAAATTTCTCACAATTTGATATAGCCTTAAATAGATAACTCGCTAAAAATGATTACTTCTATCATAAAATGGTACTTTGTTGAGATCTATTCCATTACTGAAATAGCTGAAAATCAATGTGTTGTTGGGAAATACAGAGCCAGTTGTATATTTATATTGTGTAGTATACTTTAAAATAAACACTCAAGAACATTAAATTATAATAGCTAAGTAATTTACCCTTCAGTTTCAGGATTACTGTTATAAATTTTGACTCTCATATTCTACAGAATAATAGAGTCCTTTGGTTCAAGGTCCAAAATGTTTCCAAACGACTACAGTTGTTACAATGCCAAGCTGTTTAAGAGGTTTTGTATCTCTTGCTTTTTCCTCAGCTCTTGCACCTCTTGCTTTTTTCCCATCATTTGCCCTTTGCCATTTGGACAAAACAGAATTGAAGTAAAAAGCTTTTTTTTTTTAATTTTTCTGGTCCAAACAAATTATTTGTATTAACTTTCATTGATCTGGGGTTACATATTTTTAAGTTCAAGGACTAAGACAACTGGAAGTATAAAATAGCATGCTTTTAATCATTGTTGTTAAACGGTCTCTACTATAGAAAATGTTAACAAATAGTCACATAATAATTACAAAATTTAGATGTTTTAATATAGTATGGATTAATGCATATCAACTTACATTAACTTAACCTAATTATAGAAATAATATGAAACACAAAATAACAGAAACATAGCAGAAAGTCAAGCAAAAGCTGTTTACGAGATTTAATTTGATATAAAACAAAAAATATATACATCCATACCAGTCATTCTTTGACAATTCCTTTTCTACATTCTTATCTGAAGCCTCTTGACTATTCAATCCCCTTGATTCCTTCAATCCAAATGACATAATAATTTCAGGACATCATGGAGTAGTTCATCAAATGGGTCCAATATCCCTTATTTTCTCTATTAATAATAAGACAAAAAATATTGAAAAATAGACTCAACTGCCTTCACTTGTTGACAGTGTGTCAAACACAATGGTGTTCACTGACTCAACCTATTTGGCCTCACTATTTGTCTAGTCATATTTATCTAAGGAATGCAATATACCATGGTCCTAACAAGGAGATGAAAATAAGCCACTAAGTAGAGCTTTGGTGAATACCTTAAAGGACGGCCAGATTCCAGGGGCCTGTACCTTTGATTTTTAATCCACTCCCCATCTTTATGCCTGGAAAATAGCAGTGTCAGAAATTCAGCTGCATTCTGTGACTGAGAGACTAGAACCCCCATGCTAAAGAGGGCAGAGAAGGAAGACAGAACTGTGTGTACCAGCCTTGAACTGCCTCTGAAATATTTGTTGCCTTATTGATTTGTCAATCTGTCATTTGAATTGCTTTTGATTTTCATTTTGTTTTGTATGTGAATATATATTCTAGCTGACATAAATGGGGTCTCTCAACTTCTTAAGGATGGTAGGTGAATATGGCTCTTTTTGCTGATTGAGTTAACGTAATAGCCATATACTCACACAGTTTATATTCGAGTCTCTGCAGTTCTCAAGGATGAAAACTGCACTGCATATGGAAAAAGCATTCGACACTCTTAATACTGATCCTCAAGGATACTTTTTGGCTTCTTTTAAGAGACTGATTGAAAATCATTTACACCATTTGGCAAAGAAATGGGAAATATAGGGCAAAGCAAGATTTATCCTATATTTAATAGAAAGTTACAATAGCAAAATACCTAAGACAGGGCAGGAGGATGAGATTTGTAATGAGGAATGCTTGGTCTTTCTTGTTTTCCCAAGATTGTTTGCATTCTGTTTTTGAGACAGAGCCTCATTGTAGAATAATGTGCTAGAAAATGCTCAATATTTGTAGTCCATTTATTTAATATGCTTTCTGGGAGGAAAAAAAATGTCATTGCATTGTGTGTCCACATTCTGTGAACAGAATTGTAAAATATTTTCCCAAGATTCCTGTTTGCTGGCTATTCAACACTAAGATAGGCTCTGCTGTAAGGGGACTTTGCCGGTGGATTAGGTTTGCTATCCTTAGATTTCAAATAGGAAGATTATCTTGCATTATCTGAATGGAGCTAATGAAATCATATAAGCCCTTAAATATCAAAGAGGAAAACAGAATAGTCAGTTGGAGATGTAACGCCGGAATGATTTGAAGCACAAGGAACAGGTCCAGGAGCCAAAAAGAAACAAAAAAAGGTTAGCAGCCCCAAGAAGCTATGAACAATCCCAGATTCCACAGAAATAGTCTACAAGAAAACAGAGACCTTAGCGCTACAACTAAGAGCAAGTGAATCCTACTAACATTCTGCATAAGCCCGGAAGTGAACGGTCTCCTAGAGCCTCTAGAAAGGATTACAACCTTGCTGACACCTTGACTTTGGCCTTGTGAAAGCCAGGCAAACAGAAACATGAGATAATGTTTTTGTTGTATTAAGCTTATAAATTTGTGTTGATTTGTTATGGAACATAACATTAGGCAACTAACACACATGGTAATATAAAAGAGCCTGTCTAAGGGCTTTGCAAAAATATTAGTCATTCAGAAATTATTTTAATCAATGTATAATGCAGAGATCAGATCAGAACTCCGAACAATTGCTAATAAAAAGAGATATAGTTTAATGGAGGAAGGGAAAGCAGGATCATAGAACTAATTACAATGGACCATGGGTGGCACTGTGGATGGTTCTTAGTGAGTAGGCTTCCCATCTGATGTGTGAAAAGTAAATGCTACAAGCCTATCCTCATTCAGAGCTTTCACTAGTGTCAATTTCTTAAAGAAATCTTATATATTAAAAAGCATTGACTTTAGCCCAAGCACAGTGACTCATGCTTATAATCGCAGTAGTTTGGAAGGCTGAGGCAGATGTATCACTTGAGGTAAGGAGTTCGAGACTAGCCTTGCTAACATGGTGAAACCCCATCTCTGCTGAAAATACAAAAAAAATAGCCAGGTGTGGTGGTGGGTGCCTGTAATGCAAGCTACTCGGAAGGCTGAGGCAGCAAAATGGCTTAAACCTGGGAGGTGGGGGTCATAATGAACCGAGATCTCACCACTGCACTCCTCTAGCCTGGGTGACAGATTGAGACTCCATCTTAAAAAAATAAAAAAGCACTGATTTTATTAACATTTATATTGTTGTAACTTACAGATTTAAACTATAATAATACAGTTTACTGGCAAGTATATGGAATTTATATTATGTATTTTTATATTTTGCATGCAAAAAGTAGGTTGAAAATGCTAAGTAATTCCACCTATTCATTCTTTTTTGTTATACTGAAGTACCAAGCTCTATTTATAAAAATGTAGTATAGACTATTGAATCCTTCCGAAATCCTGTACTGAAATCCTAACCCCAACTGTGCTAGTGTTTGGAGGTGGTGCCTTTGGAAAGTAATTAGGACATCAAAGTGGAGCCCTCATAAATGGATTAGTGCCTTTATAAGAAAAGGTCAGAGAGCTAATTCTTTCTGCCATCTATCTACAACCTGGAAGATGGCCCCACCAGAACCTGAGCATCCAGGCACCCTGATAGACTTGCAGCCTCCAGAAGTGAGAGATAAATTTCTGTTGTTTATGAGCTACCAAGCCTAAGGTAATTTGTTACAGCAACCTGAACTGACTAAGACATATAGAGTGTACACTGTAATCCCCTTATTCATTCATATTAATGACCTGTTCAATCAATCCACAGGTATTAACTGAGTAAGCATTTTGTTCAGTCAATTTTCTACATAAATTTCCTTATATTCCTGTAACATTATGCATATTTTGAATATATTCAAATGATTTAAAAAAAGGAGACTAAGCCATGATTATTGGATTTTACCTCCAAATATCTTATTAGGTAATTAAATTGTAGGTAGCAGAAAAAATATTTAACAGTTTCAACCATTATGTGATTAGCCACTCATAATATGAAAGCATGTTTAATAAAAGGTCAGTGTTTTATTTATGCTATTCTAAGTAACTAACAATGCACCTAAGACGCAGACACACGATAACATTGTTATAGTGAACTGTATGTTAATACTTATAAGATTTAAGCAAAAGTATAATCAAGGATAATTGTAAAACTAAATAATTACATTCTATAATTTTGATAAAAATTTTCAAAATAGGGTTGATTGTGATGGCTCATGCCTGTAATCCCAGCACTCTGGGAGGCCAAGACGGGTCAATCCCCTGAGGTCAGGAGTTTGAGACCAGCCTGGCCAACATGGTGAAACCCTGTCTACTAAAAATATAAATATTAACCAGGTGTGGTGGCACATGGTGAAACTCTGTCTACTAAAAATACAAAAATCAGCCGGGCATGGTGGCACGCACCTGTAGTCCCAGTTACTCAGAAGACTGTGGCAGGAAAAGTATTTGAACCTGGGAGACAGAGGTTGCAGTGAGCAGAGATCACACCATTGCACTCTAGCATGGGTGACACGGTGAGACTCTATCTAAAAAAAAAGAAAAAAATTCAGAATAAAACTGGATAATCAAAATTGTTAAGTTCCTACTTATTTGACTTCTGTCACTCACTGTACAAATATTACATAGACACGTACCATGTAGCAAGTAATGTTCATGATGTTTAGGCTATGAAAAGGAACAGGATCTCTGACTTTAGGAATCTCCTGGACACATTATAGTGTCTGCCACATACAATACAGGGATATTCCTGTTAGAGATTTATTCAGCATCTAGCAAATGGTGGAGAAGAAAGTGTTTAACTCAGGATAAACTGTCTGTTTTTTTATCTACTTGCTTGCTGGGAGGAAATCTGTGAACTCATGTGAGAGTAGATATCATCTGAAATCGTTTTGTATTCTCAAATGGGAAATTAAAGAGCATTTAATATATAAATGGGAAACAAATTTAATATATCTATTGAGGTATTTAAAAGGAAATAAATCGTGTTTTTGCATTGTGGTATTTTTAAAATAATAACGCATCCATGTGTTAATTATAAATTTAAAAAACAATACATATGGAAAAAGGGAAGGAGTTGTACTTTTTGAAGCTGAGTAGGGGAGGAATATGTTCCAGGTGGTGGCAACAGAAACTTTAAACTCATGGAACCTTTGGATAATGGCAAGTAGTTCAACAGAGTTAGAGCAGAAAGTTTTTGTAGAGAGGAGTGACAGGGATGGGGTGAAGAAGCAAGCAGGAGCAAAATCACCAAAGGTCTTGGATATATATTGCCAAAGAAGTATTTTATTTTGAATTAGACTATGAAGTCAATGACACATGTAAATTGCAGAGGTATTACCATATTTCCATCTCAGAACAATCACACTGCAGCTATTTCCATCTCAGAACAATCACACTGCAGCTATTTCCATCTCAGAACAATCACACTGCAGCGACTTGGAGGATGGTCACAAGAGAGGCCACAATTTGAGCATCTGATCCAAGAGATAATGAGTACTAGCACTAGCCCAGTGCCAGTGGAAATAGGGTAGGGATGAGAGCTTCCAGAAAGATTTAAAACACAGAGTTGGCAAGAATATCTAACTGATTTGAAATGAAGAAGAGAAACAGCCAAGGGAGGATGTAATAATGAGTCTCAATTTACTTGCTATAGAAACTTAACTAACTACATATGCTTGAATAATTATGAATCCAGATTTAAAAAATCTTACTTACATTTAGTTTTTTTCAATTATCCTAAATATTTTCTAATAAAGTTTGCCTGTAAATTATGTTTTCTTCTATTTTCTTTCCCAGCACTCAAAAAAAATATTTATTTTTCGTGAACTAGTACGTCAAGAGAAAGATGAAGGGCAGAATATTTCATTCAATAAGATTTTGCTTATTTGCTCATATGTCTGAATATTTTGTTTTGTTTTATTTTATTTATTTTATTTTGAGACAGGGTCTCACTCTTTCACCCAGGCTGGAGTAAAGTGGTGTGGTCGTCACTATCTGAAGCCTTGGACTTCTGGGTTCAAGGGATCCTCCTGCCTCAGTATCCTTAAGTAGCTAGGACTATAGATCTGCAGCATCATGCACGGCTAAATTTTTAAATTATTTTTATTTTTTTGTAGAGGCAGAGTCTCAGTATGTTGCCCAGGCTGGTCTCTAACCTCTGTCCTCAAGTGATCTTCCCACTTTGGCCTTCCAAAGTGATGAGACTGCATGCATGAGACACATTGCCTGGCCTGTTTTAGTATTTTAAAGTATGATTTATAATGTTAAATCAGAAATGAAAAAGTTGTAGCTAATTCTAAAAGGTATTGACTATGAAATGTGAATGTGCAATCAATACAATCTAACTAAATCAAGAGCACATACAAATAATATAATCTTTGTCCATATACATTGCCTACCGATTTGGAGCTGCAGCAGTTCCTGGAAAAGCTATCATGAAATATAGAATAAACATGAGACTTTTTTACAATCCTGCAGAAAGGATGCTGGAAGTTTAAGTTTTACACCAAAACTGGAATCCTTTTCCTGATGATAGAGTACAAATAAAGCTAAGAGCTTTACATTTTATACATAGTAAATGCCAGTGGGTTAATGTATTCATCTCTACTTTAAAAGTCACAAAATATATTCATCTTGATGATTTCCAGTAATATTCAATTTTCAGTTATTAAAATAGCACATATATTTGTAGAAATACATATATATACACACACATACATACATACACACATACACACACACACACACATAAGCAAAGCAGCATGAAAGAAACAAAAGTTACCCATAACACCAACAGGAATTTAATCTATTTACCTATGAAAAGAAACAGTTGATGGGGAGTTCCTGAGCAGTCTACCATTACAGGAATTACAGAAATCTGGCAGTGGGGAAAATTTTCTGATTCTGCCAAATTACACTAAATTGCTTAGCCACTGGGGCACATAATCTTGTGTGAACTTCTTTGAAGATCATGGAGGAGCTGGAGGCTGCTAATCAGTTATTCCTTCTGTGGAAGTTTCTATCGAATGAAACTATTAGCAAAACAACACACATGGATCTTTTGTTCTGTGTAGATGCTCTTCTCCATGCCTGTTCCAAAGCAGCTCCACTTCAATGGTTCTTATGGACTTGTCTTTCTGGAATGAGATGCACAAGAGAGTCTTGTGGGAAGAATTACAGCTTCCATTACTGCAGTTGGTTTCAGAGTAAAATTGGTATTCATTATTTTCCCCTACACCATCCATGCTGTACCTCCCCACACTCAACTATCACCACAGGGCTTAGTAGCTTACTAGCATTGTGACACAGAACCAGATACATAATTTGAAGTGGCCAGTGCAAGATGAAATGCAAAGCTCCTTGTTTAAAAATTATTAAGAATTTCAAGACAATTACAGCACAATTGTAAACTGAGCATGAATGCCTTCTAAGTATGAGACCCAGTGCGATTGCCCTGGTCAAATGCCCATGAAGCTGTTGTGACCCACATCTAAATTTCCAAAGGAACTGAGACCTCTGTAATCGCATACTTCTCTGGCTGAGGTTGCAGCGTATGTTCATTCACAGTTAAAATTCTGCAATCACCAAATTTTATAATAAAAATGTATAATAAATTAATGAATGGAGCATGAAGAATTGGATTAACTTCAAGGTTTTAGCTGTGAATGTGGAAAATGAGGTTAGAATGTAGTAAGTTATTCAAAATGAGAGATGCTATTGAAAAAGTTTCAATGTCTAAGCCATTTAATTGTATTCTTTTAATTAGAAGTTACTTTGTTTTGATGTGTGAGTAAATCTTTATTTTCTAACAAAGACCTGTAGTTTTTTAAAAACACAATATCCTTGAAGTGTTATGGTTACACAAATACATCATAAACTTATTGAGCTGAACGTTAGTGTTTAAAGTTCTTATGTTTGAAGAAAGAGTTGATAGCTCATGAAAAAAATGAGCTTTAGAGAAAAGTGTGAAGTTTATGTGCTAAAGTATAAAAATCTTCTGTGAAAGAAAAGAGTGTGTTCTGTACAGTAATTACTAATTATAGTAAATAGTTAAAAAGTACTTTTCAAGCACAAGTAAAAATGTTAATGGCTTTGTATACACTTTCTCATCCTGTGATGGATGTCTTCATTGTATGGATAAGGAAACAGATTGAATAAATCCTTTGAAAAATTTATGAATTGTAACCTTAATTATTTTTAACGTTAACTTCAAATTTGTAAGGTTTATGCATTAGTATAAATTAAATAGTGCTTTGAATTACTTTTTGTCCAATTAAATGTATTCAAAAAGAAAGTATACTACTAAACTTGATTAGAGAGGAAAGTAATAACATTTCAATACTCAAAACCCAGGGCTAACCTGATTACACTTGCCAAACTCAACTTGTCTTATTTGTTTTTAGTCACTAGTAGTTGATTCTAAAACCTATATAGGTAAAAATTATGTATCTGAGTAATATATAGTTAAACTTCCACTAACTCCCTTATAGATAACATTTCTGATGTGTAGGTCACCATGGTAACAGTTGCTTAAGTTGCTTTCAAGGATCTTAGAGTCAGGTTTTGTCCAGTGCAAGCCAGTTGAGACCACTGACCCTTCAATTGGACCTGTGTGAGTGTCCCATGGGTGACCTTGGACTGTTCAAAGGCCAAAAGCCCAACCCTCAGATTATGCTAGGGACAACATTTCAAGAACATTCATTCTATGAAAGGCCATGAAGCTTGGCTATACTTGTGCAGATCACAGATTGCCTTGCTTTATTTTTCTTACCTGCAATCCCCTTTTCCCACACCTTGGATGTCCTTGCTTCTCTATCCCATAAATATCCCTAAAATGTCATCTTTAGAGAGGTGGATTTGAGGTCTGTTTTCCTGTCCCCTTGCTTGGTTACCTTGTGATTAAACCCTTTTCTCTGCTGCAAAACTCATTGTCTAAGTGATTGGCATACTATGTGATGGGCAGACAGATGGGATTTGGTATCAGAATTAGATAATATGTAATGTTCATATGTAATGCCAGGACCCAGGATGAGTCCACTTGCCATGTTTTATTGAACTGAAAAAAGTGACTTTGAATCTTAGCCTTAGGTCTCTTTTCTGTTTGTTTCTTTGTTTGTTTGGCTTTGAAAACTTCTTTGGTTTAAGACATTTATGACCATTATTGATTGATTGATTGATTGATTGAGATAGAGTCTCACTCTGTCACCCAGGTTGGAGTGCAGTGGCGTGATCTCAGCTCACTGCAACCTCCATCTCCCAGGTTCAAGCGATTCTCCTGCCTCAGCCTCCCGAGTAGATGGAATCACAGGCATGTGCCACAACGCCTGGCTAATTTTTTGTATTTTTAGAAGGAACTATTTCACCGTGTTAGCCAGGATGGTCTCAATTTCCTGATCTCATGATCTGCCCGCCTTGGCCTCCCAAAGTGCTGGGATTACAGGCGTAAGCCACTGTACCTGGCCTTGACCATTCTTCTTTTAAGAAATGTACAGTATTAAATATTGAGAGTTTGACATTAATGCTAATTTAAATGTGGTACACTATATGCTATAATAAAATTCAGGATTTTCTTTAACGACATTATACATGAGCTGCTTTTAAATTTTAATCTCTTAAAGTGATTCTGAATTTAATCTCTACAGTAGCTGTGCATTTCTCAGAAAACATAGAAATTAATAGCTTTTTATTTATGATAGATAAAACTGTTCAGCATCTGTGCTCTCTCATTTCTTCTACCGTTGCCTCTTCAGAACTCACTGGAATGCCCTTCGTTTATTATCATTGCCATTTCTACTTCACAAATCAATGCAAAAACTACCTTAACAATGTTATAAGAACAATTTAGGAGTATTCATGAGAAAGAAAATTGTCTTAGGTGACAGTAGAAAAGAAAAAAGATGATACAAGATAGGAAGACAGTTCAAAGCAATCTTATAAGGTCAGCAGATGTATTACTTCAGAGTCCTTTTCTCAGGATATTTTGAGATGAATGTTGACTTAGGACACATCATATTTCCATGTATATTGCTATTTTTGTGTATTTAGAAGATGATATATTTCATAATGTACTCAATGACAACTGAAATTAAAGGTGAATGTAGGACCTACCTCCCAAGTTGAGAGTGAGTTCTAGTAAAATTTGAATCTTGATTCCTCACTCTATCTACAGCTTTGAACAACTAGATGTATTTGCATTGTGAGGCTGGTTTAAACTTTTGCTGAGAAAAAGCAAATCTTTTTTTTTGAGTCATAATCAAAACCACTTGTCCCATTCAAGCCAGCTGAAACCACCAGTACGTTGGGGTAGTTACTTGAGGTAGAGTTACTTAAAACCCCGACTCAATGGTGACTAAGAAGGGAAACCTTAAGTGTGTGGAAAGAACATAAGTCTTTAAATGCTGCTAAAAACATGTGCTTCTTTTTCTCAACTGCAACTATTAGACTCATTTCAAGCTAGTGTCTTTTGTATTAAAGTTTTCATTTATCATACAATATTAGTTGTTATTTAGAACCTTCTCATAGTCATTCAACTTAATCCTGTGAATACTAAGTTCCTCCTAAGTGACAGGCAAAGTGCTACATCAGGAATACAACAAGAAATCTTCTGTATTTTCAAGAAAATTAGAGTTAAGTGATGAATATTTTTATATGAATAAATGGCTCTTTTGTAATGAAGATAACTGCTAACATATAAATTTGTACCAAGCTATGCTTTGAGAGTTTGAAATGAATGCATTTGTCTTCCTATTAAGTTTCAGGAAGTTTACACTTAAACTATATACATGAATATATACTATATACATGAATGCATGTGAAAATTAGTGAGATAAGTAAATATATGACACATTAGCCCAGAGGTATGTAAAACCAAGATATAGATGGCAATAATTCCATATAGTTATGTTAACATGTGAGGAAAATAAGGACAAGGTGAGAGTTGGAGCTGTAGGGTGAGGGACAATTCCATCTGTTCATGTGAAAGGAAGGTTTGAGACTGCATGCAGACTCCAGAGTTGACATGCTTTGTTGGGAACTTGACTTCACTTAATTATGTGGGTGGCCTTGACTGAATTGCTTGCTTCTCTCTACCTAAAATGTACCTGAGAGGTGATACAATGTTAAATGAGATAAGCTATGTAAGCACTGTTCCTCCTTAGACCCTGAAATACACAATATGCTATTATTACATCGCAACAATTATTTATAGGTATTTTTGATACTCAGTAAATGTTTACTCAGTCATGTGTTTCAATTAATATCGGAAATAAGTACTCTTTCTGGCACTCAAATGATCATTTTTGTTCCTTGTTATTATTAATTTTTCCTTCCTTATATTATAATAAATTAGATATCCTCTCCTGAATTTCTAACTCAGAATACTTGGGCCTTGTGAAATTGGTTTCAACATCTTAGATTTGCTACATTATAATACTTTATTTCCAATTTTAAATTTTTAGCAAAGATAAAACTCGTTAAGAAGCTAGGTTTGACATTTATTATTTCAAAAATTTAGATGATACTAACACATTTTAGCCTTCAATGTGAAAAAGTTTCTAGGGTACATTTTGGTTTTTCTTGCCTGGGAATGAAGGAGGGGACAGTCGGGCAGGCCATTTCTTATCTCAAGAGCTCCTCTAAAATGAAAGAACATTTGAGGGATAAAGGCATGCATTATGAGAGTAATGATGCACTCTTCTTCTGGGATTGATTAACAAGGTTTACCATAGTCTCGCTACCGCCTCTCATTCACTCATGCAGGAGTGTGGGAGGGGGAATGCAAATTCAATTGGTTGCTGTGGTGAGGGAGATCAGGAGACGTTGACCAAGCAACCAGAAAGAACTCTCACAGAGGCATGAGCTTTAGGCCTCCATGCATCCACTGTCCAGGAGATTTGACAAAACACAAAATAAACCTCACCACACTGCTAGAATAATTATCAGTGTCATAAAAGATGGACTGCCTAGCTTCTTCAAGTAAACCTTCAGAATGAATAAGGAAGAATACAAATAGCAAGTTCCTACTAAAATGGAAAGGAAGTCAAGGCAAATATATATATAATTATATATGTATATATATGTACATATATACACACATATATAATTCATATATGTATAATTATATATGCTATATACATATATAAACTATATACACATATAATTATATATACACACATATATAATTCATATATATATTTGTCTTATTTTATTTTTTTGAAATACAGTCTCATTCTGTCACCCAGCTTGGAGTGCAGTAGCACTATCTGGGCTCACTGCAACCTCTGCCCACTGGGTTCAAGGGATTCTCCTGCCTCAGCCTCCCCAGAAGCTGTAGTTACAGGCACCCACCACCACCCCCGGCTAATTTTTGTATTTTTAGTTGAGATGGGGTTTCATCATGTTGGACAGGCTGGTCTCAAACCCCTGACGTCAAGTGATCCTCCTGCCTCAGCCTCCCAAAGTGCTGAAATTACAGGAGTGACCCACTGTGCCAGGTGTGGCTGAGAGGATAGTAGATGGATCATATGGAGACAGCCCTCAACAAGCAAGGCTGAGGAGAAAAGAAATTGACTGATAGTTACAGAAAAAATACTTTTTTAGCCAAAAAATTGTTTTTGAGAAAACTAGCATTAAAAAGACATAAAAGAGCCAGATTTTAGAGATAATCTAATTCAAGGTACAGAAGAAATTTTCTCATAGTGATTTCATGAGGAAATAAATTTAATAAACAAGAAATCAAAGTTGAAAATGAAAATTATAGAAACTCATGGAGAATTAAGCAAACTTCACACAGAACAAATAGATAATTAGGACAGGGAAGAGAATAGATATAGTCGAAAATGAATCACTGACCAAAAAAACAGTAAAAACTTATGAAATGATATAGTTTGAAGAAATTAGGAAGGGGACAGCAAATAATGAGGATATTAAATATCATTCAATTTAAAGATGAATGCTCTTTCTGGAGACCTTAACAGTGTGTAGAAAAATAATTTAAAATAATATATTTTTCTGAAAGTAAGTTCATAAAAGAAGGAATAACCAAATCTGAAGCTTACACTGGAAAATGATACAGGTAATTGACATTGAGACATATCCATTTTAAATTGCAGAACTTTAAGAATAACAAAAAAATGTAAGCAACTGGGCAAAAAGATCTATTCATTTTCATGGAGGAAAATTCCAGCTGAGCCCCCATTTCTCATCAGTGCCAATCAGTGCCAGAAGATAAAATAATTATCAAAACATTTTTCAGATTAATAAAATATGACCCTATCTTATACCAAACCAAGGTATTATTCAACTGCAAAAACAAAACATATGCATTGCTTAACGTGAAAAGATAATATAACACCCATTTGTACTTCTTGAAGACAAAATCCAACCAAACCAGTGACTCAGAGAAGCAAGCAAAGAAGGAGTGTGATATTTTAGCACAGAAAATAGTGGAAACAGTAGAGTCATGTCAAAAATTTTCTGGAAGAAAATATAAAACAGAAATTTTGAAACCAGCCTTTCTTCTTTTTTTTTTTCTTTTTCTTTTAAATTAACTGAATCAAAGTGACAGTCAAGCATTCACAAACATAAAAAGGAAAAAACAAAAATACTCCTGACCTCAAGTGATCCACCCGCCTCAGCCTCCAATAGCACTGGAATTACAGGCGTGAGCCACTGCACCCAGCCAACATGGTGAAACTCCATCTCTATCAAAAATATAAAAAATTCGCAGGGCATGGTGGTGCTCACCTGTAATCCCAGCTATTCAGGAGGCTGAGGCAGGAGAATCACTTGAACCTGGGAGGCAGAAGTTGTAGTGAGCCAACATTGCCTGGGTGAGTTTATTCTCTGATCTTTCCAAGAAGGGTATAAATTGATTCAATCCCAATTCAAATTATGTAGCTTTTTACATTAAAATGGATAATGCTCCAAACTCTTAAAAGTTTTTATTTTACTCCTTTAAGAAAACACTCTTGTGATGAATAAACAGGTATCTGAAATTCATCACACATTTCAGTACAATTTCAGCTTCTTTTAGTACTTCAACTCAAGTAAACATATTTTATTAATATCGCATACATCCTTCAACACTTCCCAAGACAGCATGAGCTAAATAAAGGCATATGTAAATACATTATTGGGGAGGTGATCTCAGGAAACAATGGTGAGGAATAGTGGGAGGGAAACCAAACAACGGGAGGAACAGAACAGAGAGATATTATTTCACACACCACTGTCAGCTGCTAATTGCTTGAGTCTAAGAGATTATCTGAGAAGTATAAAGTGTATGTCAAGACCAGGGTCTTAAAGAAGAAAACATTGATCTATCAGTTTCCATTTCATATTCTTTGAAGATTTACTCCACATGGCACTAATTCTCCCTCACTTTGGCATTGCATATGCAAAGCAGTCAGGTTGTATTTGCAGTGATAAGGGTCCTGGTTTTCCTGTGACTGAGGTTGGGGAATGGGGAGTAGTAGTGGTTCTTGGGTTCTTGACTGACTTCGTTGCTAATACCAGGAAAGTCCCAGTGGAACTGGAATGAGTTGATCTGGTAATGTTAGCTGAATCAGAGTACATGCCTTAATGACAACAGAGATGTGACATGATGTAGGCAAGAGGCATAACATATAGACTTGAGGGGACATTCTTTTATGTTGCAGAATAGATCCTCTCAGTGGTAGTTGGGATAAGAGATAATAAAACAGAATATCTAAAATGGTACTTTTGTTCTTTTTGAAACTTTTCTTATCTCTGCAATGTTTCTAGCTCTTAGGTTACAAAATGGGCCTTACAAAATAAGGCCCATGCACTTCCTCAGTTGTTTGAGTCTATTCCTGAATGTATCATATTCAATTACACAATTGGCTTCTGCTGTGCCCACTTGACTTTCTGGCTCAATGTATCCCATACTGCACAGTTCATGATGGGCAGATCTGTTTAGATGATCACCTGGCGTTCCAGAGTCAAGCTCAGTGAGAACCCAGTGGCATGTGAAGAACTGTAAAAATTAAGAGTATTTTACTGCCACAAAACCCAAGACCTTCTTCTCTAACCACAGTATTCTTCACTGAGACTCTCTAATTGCGACTTGAGACATTTCCTCAGTGTCTTCATTCATCCTGGATTTTCTAGCACTCTTGAATCTACGTATTATATGACCCTTTGCAAGTACAGTTTGCATTGTAGCATTGACGAGGTACATAGCCTTCTCTTGAGCTGGACTCTTCTGAGTTACTAATTAAACAGACCACTAAGCTATGGCACTTTCTAAATCAAACAGGCACAAGCTTAAAGTGTCATTTTCCTTTTTGGACATGTCCAGAATACAATGTACTCCTAAACCACACATACTTGACACATAGCGTTTATCTCTATCCTTTAGGATCCATGTGACTTTCTATGGATTTTATAGCATTTGACAGTTCCTGCTTACCACATTCAATTAGCCTTATGCTATCAATATAGGTATGAAAATAGTGTTCCACAGAATTCTAAAATAATAAAGGTGGCTGAAACAGAAGGCAATGTACAATATCATCTTTCTCACATGAATTATAAATGGTTTTGATCATGCCTATGGGTTATATGAAGAAAGCATGGACCAAATTAATAGAGGCATATGTAATGGTAGAGGCTATGTTGATATGATTCCATGAAGAAACCATCTCCTGCATGGCAGATGGAGACTTACATTAAAGTTTTTGGAGGTTCACTGCCATCCACCATTATTCATCAGTTTTTGCTTTTGTTTTACAATCCAATTAATTTAAGACTTTGAAGATAACACTTACCATTGTTATTCCTAGCAGAACAAAACAATATTGCTTGTGGTTTACTGACTTTTGGAATAGGGTGAGATTTCAGTGGCTTCCTTTAGTCCTTTCTTAACATAATAACAATATTTCACAGTTCAAAAAGCTTGAAAAATAGTTGAATAGATTTGTTAGGTTAGAAGTTCACCTATCCCAATTCTTCACTCAGGAACTACAGCAATAACCACAGGGTATGTCCTGAAACACATTTGACAACCTTTGTGACAGAGCTGGGCCAAAATTACAGTGATTATTGGATCTTCATAAGCCCTAATGTTTTCAGATAACAATTACGCCTTTTCGGGACCCCTGATATCTGTAAAAGCTTAGACCCTGTATCCAACAATTACCTTAGTTTCGATGCTACCTTTTTCTCTTTTTTTTTTTTTTTTTTGAGATGGAGTCTCGCTCTGCTGCCCAGGCTGGAGTGCAGTGGCCGGATCTCAGCTCACTGCAAGCTCGGCCTCCCGGGTTTACGCCATTCTCCTGTCTCAGCCTCCCGAGTAGCTGGGACTACAGGCGCCCGCCACATCGCATGGCTAGTTTTTTGTATTTTTTAGTAGAGACGGGGTTTCACCGTGTTAGCCAGGATGGTCTCGATCTCCTGACCTCGTGATCCACCCGTCTCGGCCTCCCAAAGTGCTGGGATTACAGGCTTGAGCCACCGTGCCCGGCAATGCTACCTTTTTCTCTAAAATGGAATCATACTGTCAAAATGGCTCACATCTTTTTGAGGAATGATCATTGAACATTTACTAACTCTTGAGAAAAACAAGTATCATCTTTCAAGATTCTTGTCCCAGATTAGTCTGTTACACAGACTATGAAAATGGAAAGTACCATGTGAACTTTAGAGTAGTTTTTTCCAATTCTATGAAGAAAGTCACTGGTAGCTTGATGGGGATGGCATTGAATCTGTAAATTACCTTGGGCAGTATGGCCATTTTCATGATTTTGATTTTTCCTATCCATGAGCATGGAATGTTCTTCCATTTGTTTGTGTCCTCTTTTATTTCGATGAACAGTGGTTTGTAGATCTCCTTGAAGAGGTCTAAGCAAAAAGAACAAAGCTGGAGGCATCACGCTACCTGATTTCAAACTATACTACAAGGGTACAGTAATCAAAACAGCATGGTACTGGTTCCAAAACAGGGATATAGACCAATGGAACAGAACCGAGCCCTCAGAACTAACACCACACATCTACAACCATCTGA
The DNA here is from genome assembly GCF_000951035.1 of Colobus angolensis palliatus. NCBI lineage: Eukaryota > Metazoa > Chordata > Mammalia > Primates > Cercopithecidae > Colobus > Colobus angolensis. The sequence continues at coordinate 2,758,603 of NW_012113919.1, forward strand.
TCTTTGACAAACCTGACAAAAAAATAAATAAGGAAAGGATTCCTTATTTAATAAATAGTGCTGGGAAAAAGTGGCTAGCCATATGTAGAAAGTTGAAATTGGATCCCTTCCTTGCACCTTATATAAAAATTAATTCAAGATGGATGAAAGACTTAAATGTTAGACCTAAAACCATAGAAACCCTAGAATAAAATCTAGGCAATACCACTCAGGACATAGGCATGGGCAAGGACTTCATGACTCAAACACCAAAAACAATGACAACAAAAGTCAAAATAGACAAATGGGATCTATTTAAACTAAAGAGCTACACAGCAAAAGAAGCTACATCAGACTGAACAGGCAACCTACAGAATGGGAGAAAATTTTGCAATCTACTCATCTGACAAAGGGCTAATATCCAGAATCTACAAAGAACTTAAACAAATTTAGAAGAAAAAAATCAAACAACACCATCAAAAAGTGGGCAAAGGATATGAACAGACACTTCTCAAAAGAAGACATTTATGCAGCCAACAGACACATGAAAAAATGTTCCTCACTGGCTATCAGAGAAATACAAATCAAAACCACAGTGAGATACCATCTCACGCCAGTTAGAATGGTGATCATTAAAAAGTCAGGAAACAACAGGTGCTGGAGAGGATGTGGAGAAATAGGAACACTTTTACACTGTTGGTGGGACTGTAAACTAGTTCAGTCATTGTGGAAGACAGTGTGGCGATTCCTCAAGGATCTAGAACTAGAAATACCATTTGACCCAGCCATCCCATTACTAGGTATATACCAAAGGATTATAAATCATGCTACTGTAAAGACACATGCACACTGTGGTACTATTCACAATAGCAAAGACTTGGAACCAACCCAAATGTCCATCAATGATAGACTGGATTAAGAAAATGTGGCACATATACACCATGGAATACTATGCAGCCATAAAAAAAGATGAGTTTGTGTCCTTTGTAGAGACATGGGTGCAGCTGGAAACCATTACTCTCAGCAAACTATCACAAGGACAAAAAGTCAAACGCCATATGTGAGAACTCATAGGTGGGAACTGAACAATGAGAACACTTGGACACAGGGTGGGGAACATCACACACAGGGGTTTATCATTGGGTGGGGAAGGGAGGGAAAGCATTAGGAGAAATATCTAATGTAAATGACGAGATAATGGGTTCAGCACACCAACATGGCACATGTGTACATATGTAACAAACCTGCACCCTAGAACTTAAAGTATAGGTATAATAATAAGAAAAAGAAAATAAATCTCAATCTTCCACTAAAAAAAAAGAAAAAAGAAAATGGAAAGTATTACATTTCCATAATGGTTATACTAATTTACATTCCCATCAACAGTATGCAAAGTTTTCCTTTTCTCCACATTCTTGACCGTGCTTATTATATATCATCTTTTTGATAACACCCATTATAACAGGTGTGACTGCTGGCTCATTGAGGTTTGAATTTGCATTTCCCTGATGATTAGTGATGTTGAACATCTTTTCATATATACCTGTTGGCCATTTGTATGTCTTCTCTTGAGAAATGCCAACTCCAGTTATTTGTTTATTAATTGGATTACTTTGGCTGTTTAATTGCTTGAATTTCTTAGATACATGGTTGGTAAATATTTCCTCCCATTACATGGGTTGTTTTCTTCTTCTTTGGAATGTTTATTTTGCTGTGCAGAAACTCCTTAGTTTGATGTTGGTGTTTTATGATGACTTGCTTCACTTAGCAGAGTGTTTTTAAGGTTCATCCATGTTGTTGTATATATCAGTACTTTATTATTTTCATGAAAAAATAATATCTCATTGTACAAATATTCTACTTTTTTTTATCCATCATTTGATGGTCATTTGTGTTGTTCTCATATTTTGATTTTAAGAATAATGCTGTTATAAACATCGGCATATCCTTTTTGTGTGGAAATATGTTTTCCTTTCTATTGGGTATATAACTTGGAGTGTTATTGTTATTGGGTCATGTGGTAATGAGTAGAGCTGAGGGTGACGCATTATCAGATGACCAAACAATAATAACACTCTAAATTATATACCCATTAAAAATAAAAACAGTAAGTCAGGGGTAATAGCTAAAGGGTACTGGGTTTCTTTGTGAAACAATGAATGTTATAAGATCAACTGTAGTGATGGTTTCACATATCTATGAATGGATTAAAAAGCTTATTAAATTGTACACTTTGGAGGAGTAAATTGTGCGATATGCAAATTATCTCTCAATAGAGCTATTTTAAAATGTAAAAATAAACAGGAAAAAATAATTTAGGCCTAGATTTTGTAGGACATATTCTCTCCACTCTGTTCTATGTTGGAACATAGGCAGCACAAGATAAGTATTAGAAAGGAAAGAAGTACTCAAAGAATGATGGGGATTTATCAAAATCACATAAGAGCCAGCTTGAATGAGCTCCCACTGGTATGCTGGCAGAATTTGACTACCAGAATAAACAATGTAAGTGATGAATTATAATTCATTTAGTAAACAGGTAAGCATCATCCACCTGTGTATAAAAAAATGAAATAATATAATGTACATTTGAAGAGGAGCAAAATTTTTGCATGATTTAAAAAAAGTTTTCCCCCAAATTCATTAATTTTAAAGTGGTAAAGATTGGCAATGGCAGAGAAGCTGGTCATATACTATTTTGATCAAACGACAAAATAATTACCTGTAAATAAGGTGCAATAAAGTGACTGAAACATATTTTCTGTGAAATTCTCACCAAAAATGCGAGGAAATAACAGATAATCTCAGATAATCTCAAAAGTAAACAAATAAACCGAATACTATTCTGAAAAGTAACTTACCTGAAATTTTCTAGAATGTTTTGAAAATAACCACAAAAGCAGGGATAAAATAAGAAATTGTTTCAGACTGAGTGATACTGAGGAGACATGCCACCAAAGCAATATCTGCTTCAAACTTTGATCCTTTTGCAACCAAGAACATTAGAAAGACTATTGAAAAAAACAAAAAACAAAAAACTGGGGTCTGAGGATTAGATTGTGGCTATGTATCAGTGTCAAGTCCCTGATTTTGATAATTTCATTGGCAGTACAGAGGTTGCGTTGTGTAATGTTCATGTTCGTAAGAAATACTTCCAGTGTATATGTAGTAATAGGGCATTAGATGATCAACTTACTCTCCAATAAATCAGGGGGAAAGTTTTTCATAGTATATGCCCAAGTTTTCCACAAATTGGTATATCAGTTGTGGTTCTACCAGAGAAACAGAACCAGGAAAGGTACAGGTAGATAGAGACAGAAAGATAGATAGGGATAGAGAGATAGAAATATATATTACTGGAAATTGGCTTCCTCAGTAATGGTGACTGGCTGGCAAATGTGAAACCAGGAACCAGTAGGGCAGGTAGTCAGAAAGGACAGGTTGGAAACTCTCAGAAAAGAGCTGAAACTGTGGTCCACAAGCAGAATTTCATCTTCCTTTGGGAACTTTCATTTCTGCTCTAAATGCCTTTAACAGGTTGAATCAGGCCCACTCAGATTATTGGGGTTAATTTCTTTTACTTAAAGCCAAGGAATCATAGATGTTAATCATATCTATAAAATACCTGCAAAGCAAAAACTGGATTAGCATTTGATAAATAATTAGTGACTGCAGCATAGTCAAGTTGACATATAAAACTAATGATCAAAATTGGTTATTATTAAATCAAAAAGTACACCACTAGAAAAAATTAATTGCTTGAATTAAGTGGGTTATTAGAATTGATGCATGTGCTAGTTTTCCAGTTCAGCATCACACCCTGGTTTCCCTGTAGTCAAAGCTCCAGACTGAGTTGTACAATAGTAAATTAGGAAGGAATGTTTAAAAAAACCCTGCTTATAAGATTCATGTAAATACATATGGCATATACACATGTCCGCACACAGAGATACACATACATCAACCTTTAAACATTTATTTTAAATAGAAAATGGAATAAGCAGGTAAGGAGTTTCAAAATAAAGAGTTTCTTTATTTTTGGAAAATTTGCTTGAGGTAATTTTAATATATTTGATGTGAAAATCTTTATACTAAATATCAATTGTAACTGGTATTTGTGAATCTACCACAAATATGCAAATTAGATTACCATGTGGTAATCTAAAAATCTACCACATCTGGTAGCTCCATAGTGCCAATAATAAGCATTGTTGTGGGCTGAGTGTGCCCCTCATAAAAGATATATTGAAAGCCTACATCTGGCTATCGCTCTGAATTTGACTTTGTATGCAAATACGGTCTCTCCAGATTTAACCAAATTAACATGAAGTCATATAGGATTACGGTGAGCTCTAAATTCCATGCCTGGTGTTCCTATAAGGACAAAGAAAAACACAGAGAGACAGACATACAGTGAGGAAGGCCATGTAAGGATGGAGGCAGAGATTTGAGTGATACAACTGCAAGTCAAGGAGTGCCAAGGACTGTTGGCCACCATCTGAAGCCAGGAATAGGCAAGAAAGGATGCTTCCCTAGAGTCTCCAGGGGGATGATGTCCCTGCTGACACCTTGATTTGGACTTTAGCCATCAGATCCATAAGAAAATAAGTTTCTATTGTCTTAAGCTACCCAGTACGTGGTACTTTCGTATGACACCCCAAAGAAACTAATACAAGTATCGTATACAGACATTTGCAAGTAATATTTCAGTAGGTCAAACATTTCTTTGATATGTCCTTATATGTATAAGCATTTATGATACCTGTACTGTCTGTAATTTATGGTTTTGCCTCTGTGGCCAGGCACATGAAATGAGCTTTATAACAACAACAAAAGTATCGGATGAACACACAGTTGTTTCTCATGAGACACAATTAGGAACTGCTTTCAGACAGGGCTGGAAGTGGAGAAAACACAATGTCTATAAAGAAAAATAGTTAACCAAGATCATTTTACTTCAACTAATTTTTCACAACCCATGGAAAAATCTCCAAAAGAACATAATAGTAGAAAAATCGAACTTTAATACACTAAATAATCACAATTTCAAACAAAAACTGAATTACGCTAGCCAAAAGTGTGAAAAGTGAACTAGAAAAGTGTGCACAATGTTTATTTTCACAAACTTTCTCAGTTCCCAAGATTTATACACATTTCCATAAAGTTAAGGATCTTATCTTTTGTATTCTCTCCAAGTTGGAGGAAGAAGTCAAGAATTATAGAAAGGTTTTGGTAAGGTGGAATGCATTCTGTTGGGACCCAGATGTTTGCAACAGAGGAGCAGGTAGCTGGAAAATAAAAGCAAACTAACCAAACATTTCTACCTTTTCTATCATGGCTAGGTAGTTGTTCCAATGAAAGCTGCACTAATGAAAGAAGGATGGGTATAGAGACAGTCAATCCATGATTTTATGAGTAAAGGGGTGTGCTGGACATTGTCTACAGGCTCTCAGCAGTTTGCTTTCCTTTCTGCACTTTCTTTGTACCTCTGGGCTGAAAACCCGCAAATCAAATTTTTTGGATGCTCTTGCTAGTTGTATTCTTCTTGGTTTCTGTGAGTGAGAGGTGCTGAACAGAATTTGAAAGGAAGAAAGAATAAACAGTATTATTTTTCTGCTTCTCTCGGCACCTCTGGTTTTGACAGTGACAATACCAGAAGGGCAAAATAAGGTATCTCATTCATAGTTTTCGTGTCAGGGAATCTCTACCCTAAGAAAGGGTTATTCAGGGGTACAAGGGCTGAAAAGCAGATCTGCTCTGTAAATATATTAAAATGTGTTTTGCTTAAAAAATTGAATTTTATAGTATGCAACCTATTTTTTATAAAGCTATGTTTTTTAAATGGTGATTTCGGGCAGCAATGGATGTCATCAGCATTGAGTATTTAAGCAGTGAGAGAGTGGCCTTTTCCATCTTTAGCTACAGAAGATTTTCTGTCAACCAACTAATTTGATGAGAAAGAGTTTGGAAACAATATCATTTAATCCAGGCCCTGGGTGGCCTCAGTTATCACAATTGCCAAAATCTCTGACAAGAATCAAAATATTTCAAAGATTAGTTATAATTATAAAGAAATGACATGAGTTCTATGCGCAGAACTTATTTCCTTTATTTAATAGAAGGAAATTTCTAACGAAAAGATAGTCAAAGTAAAACAAACAAAAAATGAAGAAAAGTTTCCTTTTTCATAGAATTTATAGATAATATCATCTCTATAAATTATAAGCAAAATTTGAGCATGAGAAAAAACTGTTCAAAGAAGACATTAAATACTGTCCAAAATATATAGAAATGAGCTGGAAATGCTACAACAAGAGAAAAAAAAAAAAAAACAGGGCAAAGAATAAATGCCCATTATAGGTGAAAGAGTTAGATGTTCAGAAGCAGTTATGAGGCTACTACACAACGAGAGAGAGAGAGAGAGAGAGAGGTCAATATTAACACGGAAGGAATGACAGGCTACAAACAACATATAACTAACATGCGTTATTGGCATTCTTAAGAATAAGCAAATAAAATATTTAAAATATGGAAATAATCAAAAGTACAGTTTACAAAAACTTTCTGTAACAAAGAGAAATTGAAAGTGCAGAATCAAGATGCTCATAGGTTTCCAAGAAATAATGATATCCTACATTCAAAATCAAAGTATATTCTAGCAAAGTTGTTAAAATTCAAGTACAAAGAAAAAACCCTAGGATCAGCCAGGAGAAAAAAAAAAAAAAAAACATGCTTCCTACCAGTGTAAAATATCAAGTTAGATTTGACTTCCTACAGTAATAGTCAATGCAAAAAGACTGTTTGATCAGTATCTAAAATACACTGTCAGAAAGAAACTGTGATGCAAGAATTTTATAATCAGCCAAGTTATACTTTGATTACAAAGAAAACTTTTGAGTGTAAAGTATTCACAAAGTTATACCGTTTGTGAATAACAAGTTGGAATCTGCTAGGGAAGAAGGGTGGATGGTGATAAAGTAAGAAAAATTAAAAAATGGAACTGAAAGAAACTCATCAGATTATGAGAACTAAGGAGTGGTCAGGAATAGATAGATACCCATTCCCATCAGCCTTCACTCCTACCCAAATATAATAAAATTGATTTTTATTTAAAGACAGTCACTGAGACTAAAGTAAGGTGGTCACAAAGATTAGCATACTCAACGATGTGATTAGTCTTTGTGTCCCCACTCAAATCTCATCTTGAATTGTAATTCACATAATCCCCAGGTGTCTAGGGAGAGACACGGTGGGAGGTAGTTCGATCATGGGGGTGGTCTCCCCCATGGTGTTCTTGTGACAGTGAGTGAGTTCTCATAAGATCTGATGGCTTTGTAAGAGTCTCTTCCCCTTTCGCTCCTCACTCTTCTCTCTCTTGCCACCATGTGAGAAGGTCCAAGGTTTCTTTGATTTTTTGAGTGGCAACATTCACTGTGTCCCCATATATAAGGGAGTCTTGTCAAAGCTCAGTTCTTCAACACCATTCAGAAAGAACTTAAAGCCCCCGCTATGTTCTTCATAAGAACTATTTATAGACAAATTGTACTGTAGTGTTTTAGTCAAACCCACCAAAATCCGGTCCATGTTATTTTCAAAGGATAGGATGTTGGAAATAGAAATCTTATTTTTCCACAGCCTACACCCACTCCTGTCTATGACTGTCTATGTCTATGTCTATGTCTATGTCCATGTCCAGGTCTATGTCTACATCTATATCAGTCTGTGTCTGTCTATGTCCATGTCGATGTCTATCTTCAGGCCTCTGTCTATGTGTACGTCTGTATCAATATCTATGTTTAAGTCTAGGTCGAGGTCTAGGTTTAGGTCTATGTGTATGTCTACATCTATGTCTATGTCTATATTAGTGTCTACATTCACATCTATGTCTATGTCTATGTCTCTGTCCATGTCCATGTCCATGTCTATCTTCAGGTCTATGTCTATTTCTATGTGCATGTCAGTATCAATGCCTATGTCTACATCTATGTCTGCGTATCTTTATCTCTATTTCTAACTATATAGGTAGATACAGGTAGAGTTGTTTTGACACCAGGCTTGCTAACAGTTCTGGTTTCTTGCAAAGTGTGTTACTCATACTAATTCATTTGATATCCTTGAAAATATTAAGAGCTGACATCATGATTCCCATTTTACAGATGGAGAAACTTTAACTCTACATGGTTAAAGAAATTTCCTCTAAGTTACACAGAAGTTTAGTTATTTAAGTGATATTAGAATCAAGTCTCTTTGTACTTTCTTGCCACCTCTTACTGTGGTTGCAAAATGTGCTTACTGGAAATTACACATAATAAATAATCATATAATTCCAGATAACGGACTCCAAGTGGTAAAATTAAAAAATATGGCTTCTCCAGATCTCTACCCCCACATTTGTATTGACAGAAATCATGGAATTTGTTCATCAAGATCACAATTTTGAAGTAATCTACTATTCTTTGTGAGATGTCTGATTACTACTTCTGTAGTTATATGGTGCCCTAAATGAAATAGCTCTTACAAATATCAATGCTTCCCACTCCAATATTATATAAAGTGTCATAACTTGAAAATACTACTTTTCAAAGATTATGCCTCAATATCCAAGAGAATGGTAAAGTACTATCTCAATAGACCCCAATAAATATCTGATTATCTAGTCAAAGGACCCACAAACGTAGATGGTTGATGCTATTCGCCAATGTGTGCATCCACTGAGTCCACCTACTTCACGCATTTAAAATTGCCAATGGAAAAATAGTAGTAGGACAAGAGTAAATTATTGAAACATAAGTAGTAGTGTTTTTTGGGAAGTTTGGTTTATTCTTCTGTTTCTACTATTAAAATATTGATTATCCATATTTAATTATTGATTAAATATTTATGGATGAATACTACACTTTTATACAGTAATATATAAAAGATATCATGTTATACTTTTTATACTTCTTATAGAAAACTTACAATAAAAATATTATATTTCATAATGACATGCCATCAGACTAATCAAATATGTATAAGAAATGAGATAAGCAAGAATAATTTCTAAATTAATCACAAATATAGCATTAATGTAATTAACATAATCTAGTTAATATATCACTATTGGTGACATGGAAATGAGAAAATTTCCCTTGTGACAGGAAATATACATATACATATAAGTATATGTAATATATGACCATTCATATATATGCACATATACATGCAGTGGAAGGAAATTTGTGGAGAAGTCAAAAATTTATACCAATATTTTCAAAACTTCTAGAACTGAAATGGATACAATTATTATATTCCTGGCAAGAAAATTGTGGTGTGTGTAAAAATGAGGGTTTACCAGATTGTACATAACTTCACTGTAAAACACTATGAAAGAACCTTTACTTCCAGAAAACTTCACTGCACAATAGACATCACCTTTCACTCTTCAACATGCCTAAGACAGACAGGAAAGAAGGAAGGAAGGAAGGAAGGAAGGAAGGAAGGAAGGAAGGAAGGAAGGAAGGAAGGAAGGGAGGGAGGAGAA
>NW_012113919.1:2768179-2773404 GCF_000951035.1 Colobus angolensis palliatus
AAAGAAAGAAAGAAAGAAAGAAAGAAAGAAAGAAAGAAAGAAAGAAAGAAAGAAAGAAAGAAAGAAAGAAAGAAAGAAAAAGAAAGAAAGAAAGAAAGAAGAAAGAAAAAGAAAGAAAGAAAGAAAGAAGAAAGAAGATGGAAGTGGAGGGACATCGTGTTCTCCTTTGTTGTTGAATTATTCGGATATATTAGCTAGTTACTGAAGACAAAAGTGTTTTCAAAAGTAATCACTTGTTAGAGAATCCCTACATATAGACATGTACTATCCTAAAAATAAAATCCAAATATAGTCAGCACTCAAAAATGTTTATTAAATGAAGAAATGAATGCTCCATAACTGAAATTATCTGTGATTAGGTTCTGAACATATTATTTCAAACATAAATGATTGTAGCAATTTACATAGATAACTCACAACATTCAAAATTATTATAAAATTTCTATAATATACACTGCTCTGTCATTTAAACTCAGAGATAATAATTGAACCAATGTCGATTAGTATCAATGGCTTTTAACTTATAATATTTTAGTGAAACAACTTATATATTATCCCTATTTGTTACTTCTTCCAAGGTAGTATAATCTCATTGCTAGGAAAGTTGAAGGTTATGAAGAATAAAATAATCAAGAAAATGTGGAGGAACATGAAAAATATATTCCTGAGGTTGTTAGAAATTGTAATTTTTAATTCATAAATTTAAACATGGCATTTAATATATTATATCCATGGAAACTGTTCTTACAGTAATCACATATTTTCCATATTTCATCTATACTTTACATCTCTGATAATTTCATTTTGTCATAATTTAATTTTTCATCCCAATGCTAAACAGGTTTCACTTTTCTTTATTCTGCTTTTGCTTTCATAAATGGAGCTCATTACTCTAAGGCACATTATTAATATAAAAACATGATATATTAGATCATAATTATGTATTTTTCTGAGTAGATGTGTTTCAGTTAATCACTCATCTCATTTTAACTCTAATAAGTGCTATATGTTACAACAAATAGAAGTAAAAATTCATGGAAAATACATATTCAATTTGTTTATTCAATAGTGCATTTCTATTTTGCAGGAATTTAAAATGATTCGTCCCTCACTTTTTTAATAGAATATAAAACATTAAGTTTTCATAAAATAAGCAAAATTGTATGTGCAATGCATATGTATATTGGGGAGCATAAAAATATAAGAGGGTGAACTCATTGCCCTGTTCAAGAATTGAATCTACTGCCTAGCTTAACAAACAGAATGTGCAATTATACTTAATCTCTCACGCTCACACTACCTTGGAAGCAATAATAAAGTAGTAAAGACAATCCTTTCATCTCAGCCTCCTGAGTAGCTGGGACTAGAGGCATGCACCACCACATCCAGATAATTATTATTATTTTTTTGCGGAGGTGGGTCTCAGTGGGTTGCCCAGGCTGGTCTCGGACTCCTGGCCTCAAGCTTTTGGACACCTCTTCTAGGACAAGTACTTTCTTGATTTAAACAAAAAAAGTTTTTCTTTATAATTAAACTGCCTAAACACTGTTTCAGATGGCATATTTCGGAAATTTATAAAGTTGACATTTGAGACTTACTTTTTCATTCAGTATTGCATTTCTAAGATCCAAATATATTAAATACAGCTATTTTTGCCACTCTATAGAATTCTATTTAATGAATATATTAGGAGTAGTTTACTCATATTTGTGTAGATGGATATTTGGGCTTGCTTTCATAAACTTTTTTTTTACGAGTCAGTGTCTTGCTCTGCTGCCCACCCTGGAGTGCAGTGGCTCAATCATAACTCATAGCAACTCAGTACTCCTGGGCTCAAAGTGATCCTCTTGCCTCCACCTCCTGAGTAGCTGGGACTACAGACATGCATCATCATGCTCAGCTAACCAATTTTAATGAAGATATGGGACCTCATGTGTTGCCCAGGCTACTCTGGAATTCCTAGCCTCAAGCTATCCTCCTGACAGCCTCCCAAAGTGTTGGGATTATAGGTACGAGCCACTGCACCCAGTCTGAACATTCTTGTGTATATCTACAAGTGAAAACATGTGTTTCTTTAGTATGGGTATACAATTATGTGTGGGTATGCAGATACATGTGTGGAATTGCAAAGTCTTTGAATTTTCAGTTCATTGATTTAAAACTAGACATGATTCAATAACAAGTATGTATAGAACAGAAAAATGATGGTATACTGGGAAATTGTTATCTATTTTATTTTTTGCCCTCAGGAATTATGCTTTCTTAAGGTTTACTGATCTTTACACGTTGATAATTATAGTTAAGGTTTTTGAAACTTATTCATACTTATTTAATAATCATTAGATTTTATTTACCAGATTTTGTTATTGACAAAATATTTGTATTTTTAAATTGTACAAATTATATTAATATTAAATAGGACACCTAGCACTACGTAAAGATTTCAAATTCATTAAATCAGAGTAAAAAGTAAAAATGATGAGTGAGCAAGAGAGATATTTTTTTCTGAGAAAAATGTTTTCATAAATAAATTATTGTGATGGTGCCATGTGAAAAAAAATCAAAGGAATAAAATATGAAAATTCATACTTGGACATGTTAATTGAGTCATTCTTAAAGAATACGTACTTTTATCTTGAACATCACAATTTATTACTAGGAGCTAAATTTCTTTTCTGGTTCAGGTTTGCCTGCTTACTGTGCAAGTCTCACCACAAATGAGCGTATTTTCTCCTTAAACCAAATTATTAATAGCAATAATTGAAACTACTGGTTTTCAGGAAATTTCCAAGGAGATTTTTCTTAATGATAAATATTGAGATTAATGAGGAATATTTCCCCCTTCATTTTATCTCTCATAAAAAACTTTATTGTTAAGAAAGGCACAGTATAAACATAACTATACAAATGTGTTCACATTTATATTTAGTCATACATAATATACACCAGAAACTGTTCAAGTCTGGGGAAACAAAACACACAACAGAGAAAACTCTTCTCTTACAAGGCTTGACTTATAAGAGAGGAAGGGGGATTCAACTGATGTCAGATAGTGATAAGTGCCATTCTTTTCTAAGGGGATAAACTGAAGAGTAGCGTGAGCAATTTGGATTTGAAAGTTATGAATTTCTCTCTAGAGATGACATTGGAAGTGAAATATAAAAGATGGTGAAGAATTAGCCATTTAAACACATACAAAAGGAAAAGAAAATGCTATGAATGCCAGATGACTCAGGACAGACATGGCTCCCAGAAATACTCCTACTTTTCAGATACCTGGTGTCAGGTCATGAATGAAAGTGCAGCAGATGAAATCCCATTGTTCTTTGAACTTGTTCTGAACACCTGGTACCAGAGACACGTGAATGATTAAGGAAAAATGTTATAAATGCATGGAAACAGAAGTTAGCCAATGGGAAACTGTTTCAATCATCAGATTTAGAAAACACCAAGCAGAAGTTAGTTCATTTTGATGTCATATTTAATATTAAAATCCTCTCCTTAACAGAGCATATACAAAGCTTGATGAAATCTCTGAAAATTTAGAAAATTTAGATTTTGCCAATAATACATTGTACAGTTTTTCTGAATTATCAAGTTAAAAATATCAACCACAGTAATAAAAAGATTTACCTATTCTCTCCGTAGAAAATTATATTATGAAATTGCCACCAAGTGAAAGCGTGATCAAATAAGTATTCCTTTAAAAATATGAACAATAGAGATATATGAGATATGCTGGCGTTAACCAATAAAAATGTCATATTATTTTCTGCCTTTTTTGAAGTTTGTAGTATATTATGTTGTGGATGACTTTCCATTATAAAAGTATTTACTTCAATGCTTACTTTCCCATTTATAATTTGCATTTATATACTTTAAATATAACTCCCAATTTTGTTTGTTTTACGAGATTATATATATTAAATATATATAATATATATTAAATATATATATATATTATATATCTCCCGTGTGTGTATATATATCTATATATAGAGAGAGAGTTGTATAGATGTGAGACGTAGATCGACAGGGAGGTAAATGTGTATATACAAATGTATTTCTGTCATCAGAATAGTTTAACGCATACAGTATTTGATGAAGAATAGATTGAAAAGGGCAAGAACAAAAATGGGGAGATAATTTAATATTACTTTTATTACCTAATTCTGATGCTTTAAACTACAGCGCTGGCAGCAGGACTGCATAGAAGTTAATCCAAGATATATATTTGTGGTGCAATTAAAATAAATGATGATGGAAATTATGAAACTGGTGATTCAAAATAAAGCGAAAAGTCAAAAAACATATTTCAGGTAAGTGGTCATTAGCTGTGCCATTTACTAAAATAGTGAAGAAAATTGGATTTGGGGGTAGAGATTAAATTCAGTTTCAAAAATGTCATGTTTGTGATCATTGTAAGTTTTCCAATGAAATCAAATGGAAAGTACAATCAGAAGTGAGATCTGAATGAGAGATACACATTTAGAATTTCTCACAAGAAAAAAATTCAGAACCATTTGAATGGGTTATACGTAGGGCTGTATTTTATATATCCTAAGTTTACTAGTGCAAATCCTGGCTGGAGTAAATTTTAAATCATATTTTATTACTCTAATTTTAAACATTAAAATTATTTTACCCATGTGTTTTTAACTTACAAAATAACTTTTCAGAACATGATAACTATATCGCTGATTTAGTAGTAATTACATATATATTTCAATTATCTTAATTGTAAATAATCTTGCAGAGACATAAAATCATTCAAAATAGAAATAAAACTGTGGTATATCTCATTAAAGATGTCATACCCAAATCATGTTTTTCTCTACCCTGCCTCAATGACAATGAAAATGTTAAATTTTTTACCAAAGAGAAATGAAATGATAAAAGAAGAAAGTTTGAAACATCAGAAGAAAGAACGTACTTTGAGCGAAAATATGGATATGTACAAGAGAATTACTTTCTTCTCTTGAGTCTTCTAAATTGTGATTAATAATTGAAGCAATAATTTTAAAATTACTTAGTTTGGCTACAAATATATATCAAGAAAATATTTAACATAATTATCTTGTAAATTTAAGAGTGCAAAATAACTTAATGGTAAGTAAAGTTCTATATCTCATCCAAACTGGTAAAAGAGTGACCTACTAAACTGTGTCAAGTTTATATATAATATTTATATTTTACATATTATACTTTTTTATATTTTATATATT
>NW_012113919.1:2774174-2876938 GCF_000951035.1 Colobus angolensis palliatus
TTATATATTATACATTCCTATTATATCATATATAATATATAATATATATATTCACAATTTTTAGTAGAACCACTAAAAATGTATAGTAAGTGACACACTGAAAAATACCAGCCAAAAAAAAATGGAGTTCTAAAAGAAAATGTTTAATCACAAGAAGCCAGAGCAAGAAGGAAAAATGAAGAAAATACAGAAAACAAGAAAAATAGCTTACAAATAGCAATAATTACATAAAATATAAATGGTATAGATGTGTTATTTAAAAGAAAGACTGATAGAGTGGATTAAAAACATTGCTCAATTACACGTTCCCTACAAAAAACTTCAAATATAATGAAGTAGACCTATTGAAAGGCAGGATAAAGAAGTCATTTTATATAAAGAGAAAGCAGGAGTCACTGTGTTGGTATCAGAATATTTAAGTAGACTTCAGAGCAAACAGAATTACAGGGGCAGAAAATAAATTTTATTATGAGAAATGGACCAATCTACCCATGACACATGGCACTTCTAAATATGCATGTAGCAAATGGTACAGCTGCAAAATACATAAAGCAAAAACTTGTAACTGACAGAAGAAATAAAGAGAACCACAAATACAGTTGGTGACTTCAACTTCCCTCTCTCAACAATTGATCAATAACTAGACAGAAAATCATCAAGGATATAGAAGAATTCAAAGCTTAATGAACCAAGAGGAAAATGTTGAGATTTACAGACTATTCCACCAATAACTGCAGAGCACATGTTCTTTTCAAGCACCCCTTGGAGTCTATACCCAGATGGAGCCTAACTGGGCCATAAAGCAAATTTGTCCGTGTTATCACTTACCTCAACAAATTTGAGTTAAAATTATGCACAAGTTATCCAGCCACAATACAATCACATTAGAAAACAATAGTAAATTCTCCAAACACTTGAGAAAGAAACAGCACACTTTAAGTAATCCATGTGTTAAAAAGGAAATTTCAAGGAGAACTTAAAAATTAATTGAATTGCATAAAAATGAAAATACAAAGTATCAAGCTTTTTGGGACACAGCAAAAGCAATGCTGAAATTAAAGTTAGCAGCAGTAACTATATACATTTGAAAAGATCAAACAGAGGAGCAAAATAAGCCCAAAGCCATAAAACAACTATCGTTAATAATATTAAGTAATTTATTCCATATTTTAAAATAACTAAAGAGTGAAATTGAATGTTTCTAAGACAAAGAAATGATAAATCCTTGAGTTAATGGATATCCCAATTACTCTCATTTGATTATTACACCTTGTGTGCGTGGATCAAAATATGTGCCTCATAAATATGTACAACTATTATGTATCCATATGAATTAAACATGGAAATTTTTAAAAATCACAAAGATAATAACAGTAATATTATAATTAAAAACTCAAAGAAACAAAATCTAATTATTTAAAACAATCAAGTTGACACACCTCTAGCAAATCTGACAAAGTGAAAAAGATACAAATTATGAATATCAAAATTGAAAGAGGCGATATCACTACAGACTTTGCAGACTTAAAAGTTATACTAAGAATACTGTAAACAATCCTACACGTATAAATATATCTTAAATAAAGTGAACCAAATCCTTAAAAAACACAATTTGACACACCCACTGTAAAATAAATCATTTGCATAGTATTATAACCAGTGAGAGGACTGATTTTGTAATTTAAAAGGCAAATCTCCAGTTGCATGAGGTTTCACTGGAGACTTCTATCAAATCTTTATGGACAAATTAACATAAATTCTTCAAAATCTCTTTTAGGCCATAGAAGAGGAAGATACATTTTCTTTTTTTTCTTTCTTGAGATGGAGTTTCACTCTTGTTGCCCAGGCTGGAGTGCAATGGCACGAACTTGCTCAGGCTGGAGGGCAAGGACGTGATCTCGACTCACCGTAACCTCCACCTCCCGGGTTCAAGCGATTCTCCTGCCTCAGCCTCCCGGGTAGGTGGGATTACAAACATGAGCCACCATGCCTGGCTAATTTTGTACTTTTAGTAGAGATGGGGTTTCTCCATGTTGGTCAGGCTGGTCTCGAACTCCTGATCTCAGATGATCCGCCTGCCTGGGCCTCCCAAAGTGCTGAGATTACAGGCATAAGCCACCCCTGCCTGTCCCGGAAGAAACATTTTCTAATTCATTTTAGAAAGCTACAGTGATACCAAGACAATACATACAAAAAAAAAAAAAAACAGAGACCAATATCCCTCATGAAATAAATTCAAACATTTTTAACAAAATATGAATAAATAGAATATAGCAATATATAAAAATAATTATATACTATGAGATTTATTCTCAGAATTCAAGGCTGGTTCAGTGATTGCAAAATATTAATGTAATTCACAAAATATACATCCTAACATATTGCATGATCAAATAATGCAAGGTAGAAAAAGAATTAGATAAATTTTATAGCATATTACTGATTATAAATAAAACTCTAAGACAGGAACACAGAAGAACTTCTTCAACTTGATAAAGAGCATCTACCAAAAAAAAAAAAAAATGAAAATTAAACAAAACAAAAACAAAAAACCTAGAGCTATCATTATACTTAATAGTGAAAGGCAGAATTAGTTTCCTCCGACATCAGAAACAAGGGAAGGATATTCATTTTCACCACTCTTCTTTAACATAGTATGAGAAGTTCTGGCAAGCCCAACAAGGAAAGAAAAGTAATTAAAAGATATATGGATATAAAAAGAGGAAATAAAATTATCTTTATTTGCAGATGAAATGATTTTCTATCTAGAAAATATATAATAATACACGTAAACATGCAAAATAATCCACTTGAGATTTATAAATTCGGTAAAGTGCACAACACAAGATAAATAAAATTATTTGTATTTCTATATATAAGAAATTAAGACATGGACACAGAAATTAAAAGTTTAACGACATTTATAACTGCTCAAAAAAATGAAATGCTTACATGTAAAATGATGAAACATGAACAAGACTTGTAGTCTAAAAGCGATGAAATTGATCAAAGAAGATGAAACAAATGGAAAGACATACAGAGTTCATAGTTTGGAAGATTCAATGGTGTTTTAGTTTGTTTCTGCTGCCGTAACAAAATATCACAGACTAAATGGCTTAAACCACAGAAATTTATTTTCTCACAATATTGGAGACTAAAAGTCAGAAATCAAGGTATCAGCAGGGTTGGTTTCTTCTGACATCTCTCTCCTATTGTCTTTTACATGGTCATTCTTTCCCTCTGTGCCCCTACATGGTTTTCCTCTGTGTGTGTCTCTGTCCTTATCTCCTCTTTTTAGAACACCAGTTATATTGGACTCGGATTCATCTTAATTACTGCATTTTAACTTAATTACCTCTTTAAGACCCTATCCACAAATGCAGTCACATTCTGAGCTTTGGTGGTGTCTTAGTCCATTTTCATGCTGCCGAGAAAGATATACCTGAGACTAGGCAATTTACAAAAGAAAGAGGTTTATTGGACTTACAGTTCCACATGGCTGGGGAGGCCTCACAATCATGGCAGAAGGTGAGGAGTTGCAAGTCACATCTTCAGTGGATGGCAGCAGGCAAAGAGAACTTATGCAGAGAAACTCCAGTTTTTAAAACCATCAGATCTCATGAAACCCATTCACTATGACGAGAACAGCATGGGAAAGACCTGCCCCCGTGATTCAATCATCTCCCACAACACATGGGAATTATGGGAGTTACAAGATGAGATTTGGGTGGGGACACAAGTCAAACCATATCAGGTGGCCAGGAGTTCACTACATGAATTAGGTGAGAGAGTGGGGCACAATTTAGCCAGTAATAGCAAGAATGTCAATTCTACCAAAATTAATAAAATTATGAATTTAAGGCAATTCCCATCAAAATACTAGTAAGAGTTTTTGTAGTTACAGACAATATTATTCTAAAATATATATGGAAAACAACAAAGGAACTAAAAGAGCTTAAGTAGTTTTCAAAGTGAAGAATCTCGTGGATGAAAACAGTCTATCCAATTCTAAGACTTCTTTTATTTCCTATCATAATTAAGATTGTGTGGTATTGATGGAGGAGTAGACTCGCAGATCAATGACAAAGAGAAGACAATTCAGAAATAGACCCCAAAATGTTTCCAATTGATTTTTAACAAAAGTGCCAAAAGAATTCAATGGAGAAAAGATAGCTTTTTTTCACCGACGGTGCTAGAGCAATTTGACAGCCCTAGGTGAAAAAAAAAGGCACACAAAAAAGTGAGGGTTTGCGTATTATGCAATATATGAAAATTAACTCAAAACTGATTATGGAATTAAATATAAAATGGAAAACTCTAAAATTTCAAGCAAAAAACTGGGGAGAAGATTTTGGAATCTTGAGTGTTCTTCGATTTTGACACCAGAAATACAATGCATAAAAATAGTTGATAAATTGGCCTTTATTGCACTTAAAACCTTTTGCTACGTGAAAACTTCTGTTAATGGCATAATGCAAACTTTAAAATGGGAGAGGTGTTTGTTATTCATATATCTGACAAAGGGCTATTATGTGCAGTATGTAAAGAACTCTAAAAGCTTAATAAAATAGTTATTAACTGTAATCAGGTGGATAATTAGAAACCAGACAAAAGACATGGAGAGATATTTTACCAACACCATTAACCATTAGATAAATGCAAATTAAAACCACAATGAGTTTTGATTACACACTTATAATTGCCAAAATAATCCCTATCGCGACACCACCAGATGCTGGGAAGGATACAGAGATTCTGAATCCCTTATATATTGCTGATGGAAATTCAAAACAGTGCAGCCACTATAGAAATCAGTTTAGCAGTCCCTTAAGAAAAGTATGTGCAATTATGTATGATCCAGCAATTGTACTCCAGAGGATTTATCCTAGAGAAATGAAAAGTTATGTCCACATAAAACCTCTACGTGACTGTTTAGGTTATTTGTAATAGCCCCAAACAAACAATGATTCATATGTTCTTCAGTGGGTGAAGGGTTAAACAGACTACGGTACCTCAATCCACACCACCAAATACCACACAAGAGTGAGAAGGAATGGACTGCTGATAACACTAAAACCTGAAAGGAATTTCAGAGAAGTAAGTTGATTTTTTTAAAGTGAAAGAAATTGGCCAGGCGCAGTGGCTCATGTCTGTAATCCTGGCACTTTGGGAGGCTGAGGTGGGTGGATCACGAGGTCAAGAGATCCAGAGCATCCTGGCCAACATGGTGAAACTTCATCTCTACTAAAAATACAAAAATTAGCTGGGTGTGGTGGTGTGCGCCTGTAGTCCCGGTTACTCGGGAGGCTGAGGTAGGAGAATCGCTTGAACCCTAGAGGCGGAGGTTGCAGGGAGCCGAGATCACACCACTGCACTCCAATCTGGGTGACAGAGTGAGACTCCATCTAAAAAAAAGTGAAAAAAAACTTGTAAAAGTTTACATACTGTAGTATTCATACTGTAGTATTTTATTCATATAACATTCCTGAAATGACAAAATTATAGAAATGAAGAACAGAGTATTATTTGTCAAGGGTTATTAAAGAGGAGGGTGTATCATAATGGGGCCACATGAGCAATCATTGTGGTGACAGAATTATTCTCCCTTTCAACAACACCAATATACCAGTATCCTGGTTGTGATCTTGTACTATCATCTTGCAAGAGAAGACATCACTCTCAAGAGAAACTGGGTATAGGATACATGATATCCCACTGTATTATTTTTTTACGACTGCACTGCATGTGAATCTATAATTACCTCAAAATTAACATTTTATTTTAAAAAATAAAATAGCAACATGTAAATGCTAAATAAGAATTGTAGTCTTATAGTTGATATCATAGAACAAGACTTTTCTCAGTCTGATGTTTGTATTGTTAAGACTTAGACTGACTCCTATGACCAAGTCCAAAGAAAATATTACTCTGTGCTTCCTCTCATTCCACTACACCCCATATGAGTACAGGCCCAACCAGAAGACAAATCTATTTAGCAATCAACTGAGGGAAGCCTACTAAGTATGCTTTTAGACATACATTGTGTAAGATTGCCTTAACGTGTCCCTCAGCTTGACTCAACTTTAGGCAGATTTCTTCCTGATTTCACACTCCCTTTTCTTAGAATCTTTAAGTAGAAAACTTGCAATTGTAAATTCCTTCTCTGTACCTTTAGGGAATTACATGTTCTAAAACTGCATCTTGGCAGTTTGCAACCCAGAAAAGTCCTTTTCAAATACCTGGGAGCTATCTCGTTGAAAGTAATCATCCAGGAAGCTAGCACTCATATCTCCGGTTTTTGTGGGAGAGTAGGATCCTAATTTTTTGAGGGGTCTTGTTTTATGGTGTCAAACTGCTTCCTGTTATGAAGATAAAAAGTTGACCCTTACTTTGGGTATGTCAGTTAGCAAACACACATAGCATATAATTCCTCCACCTCAGCTCTTAAAATCTCCCAAGATTTTTGGTTCAATGGAGTTGAACTCAGACTGTGTTCTGGCTTCTCTCCACTGTTGTGACAGTCCTAATACAGTTACCTTTGTCCAGTGCAATCTTTGATTGAGAAATATGAATAGACATCTGTGGTTACAAAAGATTTGATGATGGACACTAGAAAAGGAGAAAGAAAGGTAGAGATTTTTTAAAAAATAAAGTCAATATATTTTGGCAAAATACAAGTTCTACAAAAGCCTGACAATACAGTTGATGTTATTTTTTAATGGAGAGGAAGTAGAGAGGACAAGAAAGACAGGAGTGTTTAAAATATAAAAATAAACCAAATAGGAGACTCAGACATCTTACTATACATATGGGGATACACCAAGCTAAAATCTAGAACTAGTTTTTTGCATTGACAACATTCATGTAAAAAAAAAAAAAAACCTAAAAACTTCAAGGGAAAGCTTGAGGAAAAAATAAAGCAGCCTAAAAAAAAAACATACAACTCATACTGTATTTAATTCTTATCCACTTATAAAATATCAATGATGTGGAAAAACAATTTAAAAACATATTTTAAAATATATTTTTTAACATCCAAGGCTCAGAAATGTCACATTTTAGTGTCATACCTTAGGAAGATCTTTGATTATGAGATTAAGGAAAGAAAAAAAAAAAACAAAACTGGTACATAAAATTCAGTAAAAGAAAGTTTTTCTTTCTTTCTTTCTTTAAAAAAATAAATAAATAAATAAATGAAAAATAAAATAAACAGTCTCATCACACTCTAGCCCAGGATGGAGTCCAGTGGCACGATCTCAGCTCACTGCAACCTCCGCCTCCCAGGTTCAAGCTATTCTCCTGTTTCAGTCTCCCTAGTAGCTGGGATTACAGACGTATACCA
The DNA here is from genome assembly GCF_000951035.1 of Colobus angolensis palliatus. Classification (NCBI taxonomy): domain Eukaryota; kingdom Metazoa; phylum Chordata; class Mammalia; order Primates; family Cercopithecidae; genus Colobus; species Colobus angolensis. The sequence goes on from NW_012113919.1 coordinate 2,781,517, forward strand.
CAAAGCCTAGTTAATATTTTTTTGTATTTTTAGTGGACACAGAGTTTCACTATATTAGCCAGGCTGTTCTCGAACTCCTGACCTCAAATGCACCACCCACCTTGGCCTTCCAAAGTGGGGGCATTACAGGCGTGAGCCACTGTACCCAGCCAATGAGAAAGTTTTTAAAATATGCTTTAAAAGGCAAAAAAGGAGAGACAATCAATACAGCAAGTAATGAAATTCCGGTGCAGACCATTAGTAGGACTTACAAAGAAAAAAAAAAGACATTGAACAGAATGAAAAGTATGGCTTAAAGTCGACAGATGTTGAGGATGAAAGCAGTTAATATGATTGTTTAGATGGTCAATATGAACTCTAGAATGACAGAAACTGAAGATGAAAATTATTTTCCAAAGATGACCATTTTCACCAATGGAAGAAATCCTATTAATGTAACATTGTCTCACAAGTGGTATTTGAATTGTGACTTGGAACACATACAGATGGAAAGGTATTGAAATTGCCTATGAAAGGTATTGAAAGGTAATTGGTATTCATTCTCGAATATGTTCACAACAATAATACTGCAAATGTTGTTCATTGGCTTTCAATTTTGAGTCATTGTTTAGGTCAAGGAAAGGTAATATGCTTAAAGGATTGAATGAAACAAAGAACTACAAAAATATAAAAGTATAACTGATACAAAATAAAACGTGGATAAAATTTGGTAGAGAGAGAAGAGGATTTATATTACATAAAGTTAAAACTGAATCAAAAGATGATAAAATGATTATAGTTTAATTATATTGTTTATATTACAATAATTAATAGAAAAATTAAAACTAAAACAATTGTCAAACACAAAGATGGAGGAGAGGATTTGAGTAAGGGCAAAATATATATTAATATCAAGGGGTTCATAATTGTTATCTTGGGAGGCCAAGGCAGGCAGATCACCTGGGGTCAGGAGAACGCGACCAGCCTGGCCACCCTGGTGAAACCCCAGCTCTACTAAAAATCCAAAAAAATTAGCCAGGCATGGTGGTGCATGCCTGTAATCACAGCTTTTTGGGAGGTTGCGGCAGGAGAATAGCTTGAACCTGGGAGGTGGGGGTTGTAGTGAGCCAAGATCGTGCCATTGCACTCCAGCCTGGGCGACAAGAGTGAGACGCTGTCTCAAAAAAATAAAATATAAACAAACAAACAAAAAACCATTATCTAATTGTGCTAAACTAAGAAAATAACATATAACATTATCAATTGTTATAAGAGGGTAAATAACTAAAATCTAAGCAATTTTTAAAGAATTCCTCTGTAGGGTAAACTTAGAAGTGAGAGAGTTGTAAGAGAGTGCTGATTTTCTTTACAAGAGCTTCATCACCATGCGATTATTTTATGACACATGCCTATATTACTTGATAAAAACAAATATTTGAAGAGTAAAATTCTACTTATTTATAATTGATAGTGATTTATGAGATAAGGATACTTACTCTTGAATTAATATAAAAAATTTAGAGTGGAAGCAATTTACCAATCAGGGACCAGAACTATTTCTTCAAACTTTGTTAACATATGAAAATGTTCTTTTTCCTTGCTTTAAACCACTGAATTTGCAAATATCACCCATCCCAGACTCTTTGTTCCCTCCTAGATACTTGGTTAGCAGCTGCATCTATTAAAAAGTGCATCATGTGAATTACAAGTAAATAAAATAATTGGCTTTCAATTAGACTAAATTCCCAAGAAGTGGATTATGCCCTAATTATGCCTTCCCAGTTTAAATAGCCACACTCCAACTAAAATGTGCTCTTAATTTAATTAATTATATTTTTTACTTAGGAAATTTTGTTTGGTATAAAAATATAATTTCATGAAAATAGCTACAATAAAAATAAAGATTACATTTCACTGGGAATATACAATAAAGAGTAAGACTTAAATAAATTTAGCGTGCAAAGTATGATGACACTCATGTCTAACATTTGAAATTATGAATCTTAAATCCTGCTTCATTTCTCAAAAAAAGTTATCATCAATGTTTATATATTTATGCTTCTGAAATAAATCATCCACTTATTCTATTTCTATGTTTAAATCCCCCAGCTCTTCTAGAAAAAGATAAGTCACTATAGTTTTGTTACAAATAGGGAGTGGCTAGATCTATAATCTTATCTCAGAAACCCTTAGTTATATCTTCGTTATATAAATGTTATATAAATGTTCAGGGCTTTTTTTTTCATTTTATTTCCATAAATTTTATATATACCTATAAAATCATTTAATTGCACACCTCGGCACCACATCACACACCTTTATAAATAAATGTATTACAAGTAAAAGGATGTAATTTTCCTTCTCTAAGTTTGATTAGCTTTCCACAATTTATGTCTCCCAATAAGGAGTATCATTAAAAGTAATCATTGAACATTTATTTTGATTTAAGTCAACAAAAATTATTGTTACCAGATAAAACATATTTACATATTTTAATTTTTATTTTTTAAAAAGTTCAAAGTAAAATGATCAAGATAATAAGAGTCTGAAAATATTTTATTTCTAAATGTAGAAATGCAAGCTATGACAGGTTATAACTTTATGTTTGAATAAATGGCATGCAAAAAGCATACTTTTTTTTTATATACTTGAAGTTCTAGGGTACATGTGCACAAAGTGTAGGTTGGTTACATATGTATACATGTGCCATGTTGGTGTGCTGCATCCATTAACTCCTCATTTACATTAGGTATACATTTTTAAATAGTGATTTAACTTCAGTATCCCAAAAGGATCTTGAAAATTAAATAATTGGATGAGAAACTAGGTAGTCAAATTTCCAATATGATAATCACTCCTATCAACATTCCACACATCTTAGCTATAGATTTATAATGCAAATATATATATAATAAAGTTTAAAATTTATTTTTAAATTATATACTCATTCAATACATTAAAGTCATGGTCAATTTCATTACAGTATTTACACATTGAAAATCTTGTTAGTTTTGATTAAATTTCTCCATAGCAAGATAACAAAAATTGGGAGAGACATTTTCACTTATTAATTTTCAATTGTTTATGGTAAATAAATGGACTCTGTTTCTTAAATGTGTATAACTATAAGATTTCAAAAAATAAGAAAACAAGAGGGAGGAGAAGACATATTTTATAAATATTTGCTTTGAAAATTTATATTTAACATTATTGTCAGTTTGAACTAATGTTTCTTCTGAATTTCATTTGCTATCTTGTATCTTATAATTATTTTAGGGTTTTCACAAATATAATACATGTGAAGCTAATATTTCATAATGTGTTCTAATTTTACTAAATATCAAAATTTCTCTAATATTTAAAAGACAACATTGATGATGATGTTTGAACTTACTGAATACTAAAATATTGTGAGAAACAGAGGTGTAGACAGACATCAGACTGGACTCTATGAAAATGATAATATTTGACCATTGTTTAATACATAAATAGCAATTCATATGGTTCAACATATTGGATAGATTTTTGTTATATTTGTGAAAAAATGTCGTATCAATATCTTGATTTAATGAAAACAGGTTATTGCTTCCATAACCTTTTTCAGTATCTGTTTTTTTTTTTTTTTTGAGACGGAGTCTTGCTCTGTCGCCGGAGCTGGAGTGCAGTGGCCGGATCTCAGCTCACTGCAAGCTCCGCCTCCCGGGTTTACGCCATTCTCCTGCCTCAGCCTCCCGAGTAGCTGGGACTACAGGCGCCCGCCACCTCGCCCGGCTAGTTTTTTTGTATTTTTTAGTAGAGACGGGGTTTCACCGTGTTCGCCAGGATGGTCTCGATCTCCTGACCTCGTGATCCGCCCGTCTCGGCCTCCCAAAGTGCTGGGATTACAGGCTTGAGCCACCGCGCCCGGCCTTCAGTATCTGTTAATGTATTCCCACATGTCTTTGTAGAAAGGTGAAGTAGAAATAAATAATATTGAGTATCGATAAATATTTTTTCATTGTAGCTGAATACTTGGGAAAGACAAAACATATGTACTGTAAATATCAATATCTTGAAAACAAGCTAATGAAGAAATAACCTGTTTTCATTAAATTCAAGGTATTGGTACTTACAGCTTGTATATGCTTAATTGTCTTGTCCAAGTTTTCAGCTACAATGAAAAAACATTTATTGATACCCGGTATTATTTCATTTCTACTATGCCTTTCCATAAAAAAATGCAGAAATACATTAACAGATATTGAAAACAAACATAATCCAGAAGAGGAGGAAAATAATTTAAAGCAGAACTCAGTCACAAAACACAGTAATATTTCAAACATATTAAGGTTGATAAATGACTCATGTAGATGACCTAACAATGCAAAATCATTAATATTTTGATTTAGTGATTTGAGTGAAAGCTGTGTCTGAATAAATCAAATACAGTTAAAGTTTTGAAACTTTAATATTCTATTCAAATAATTCAAAATTTTGGGGGCACCTATTAGTATGCAAGGCAATGTGTTAAGCCATGGGAATGTGAATATTAACAGTGAGGAGTGCCTGTGCTTACGAGGGGATTGGTACAGCTGCTATAGGGAGCTATTGAGAGAATTACTAAAAAGAAGAAGAAAAACATGGTATCAAGAGAGGTACTCACTCTGAGAAAGGGATAAGAGCTGTCATTTTACTTAGATCTTAAGGATAATGTACAGTGTTCAAACAGGAAAGAGAAAGAAAGGGCAGAATCCAGGCAAAGAATTTGAATGTTCTAAAGTGTGGATACTTGAAAGAACTTGGTGTGTTCAGAAAATTGGAAACTGATAAGATGGGGCCTAGTTTGACCATGAGATGAGGAAATTGTGATTTAACTAACACTTGGGGTCTAATTAAAAGGCTAAGATAAGGGTACTAGACTTGGTAAGATGTAGCCAAGTATCGGTTTTATGAAACTCATGTCTGCACGCAATTTTGAAATATAGATGCTAAGTAAGTGTTTTCTGAAGTGAATTGGATGGAAGTCAATCAAATTATACACCTATAAATGTCCAATCATGGAACATACATAATAATATCTGCATTTTATAAATCTGTTAAGTCAATCTGAGGAACAAGAGTAACAGATTAGATATGGCAAAATAAATTGAACCCTACTCATTTGGCCCAGAGAGACTAGAGAGGACAAGAAACAAACTGAGAAGGTGGGAATCAAGTGAATATATATTTGAGAAATAAATATTGAACTTTTCTAATATAAATTATATCAGGAAAATAATTTATACTTAGTACTAGGGCTAAGCATAAACAAAAATGATAAGAATGAATATAATATGTATATAAAATGATACCAAATTATTCTGTTCTTTTAAGTTTTTATCAAAAGTTGAAAGATAAACACAGAAAGTACACAAAACTCTATTTACACTGTAATATGAAATTGTATATCATCTGGTTTCAGCAGTAACACTTTCTAAATGTAACATTTCATTTTCCTGAATTTTGTACAGTAATCCAGGCATAATTCCACAATGCCATTTTTGCACTCATATAAAAACTCCAATAATTATTTCAAACCACGTTTCTATCAAATTTCTCCAATTATCTAAAGTTATATTTTTACAATATTAAGATTTGATTCAGGATTATAAAACTTCTACTCACTGTAATTTTTGTTGTTGTTATTCGGTTAGGTTTTATTTAAGACTCTTTTAACATACTTTGGACCCCATGCATTTCATTTGTTGAAGAAATTAGTTGCTTTTTTCTATAGATTATCTATTTTTTGGTTTTACCTGACTGCTTTCTCTTGTTGCATGTTTAACTTCTCACCGCTCCCCCATATTTATGGTAAATTTAACATTTTAGGTAAATTTGGCTTCCATTTTATTCTGACAGCTATATGTCATTGGAATGTTGAAACAGTTTGTATTGCATCATGCTATTTTTTACATTACCAGTGCTAAGACTGATCAGTGATTGATGCGTTCGGGTTGTATAAAACTCATTCTTTTTATTGTAATATTTCTTATTGATTGTATATTTTATGTTCTTTCCATCCATTGGTGACCATTTCCTAGGTAACCTTTTGTTTGGAATTATAAATTTATATTTTCTTTTTTTTCTGATTTATTTAATGAATTTATTCTCTGGAATTCTTATATAAAGAAGAACATTACCTGTTCCACTATGGCTATTTGATTTCTATAAGAAAGAGCATAAATCAGTAACATATACTAAATGCTAAATTATTTTACTTTATTTGTGAACGTCAATCTTATCAACATTTTCAATAATGTTTTGCTCTCTTTTCATAATTTGTAATATCTTATAAATGCAATACTTTTCAGATATTCAAATATTTTATAATAAATTTTAGCCATTCTTTTTTTTCCCGAGATGGAATCTCGCTCTGTCACCCAGGCTGGAGTTCAGTGACATGATCTCAGCTCACTGCAACCTCTGCCTCCTGGGTTCAAGCGATTCTCCTGCCTCAGTCTTTCAAGTAGATGAGATTACAGATGTGAGCCACCACGCCTAGCTAATTTTTGCATTTTTTTAGTAGAGATGGGGTTTCAACATGTTAGCCAGACTAGTCTCAAACTCTTGACCTCGTGATCTGCCCACCTCAGTCTCCCAAAGTGTTGAGATTACATGTGTGAACCACCACACCCAGCCCTAATCATTCTTTTTGAAGCTCAAAAAATCTCATCTTAGACCTAAAATACTTCAGGCTGGCACCTGTGTCTATCTGATCAGCCCTCATCATGTTTATAGCTTTTTATCTCAGGCACTACAAAGCAGCCTAGGTAATTTCCTGCTTCTACATAGAATCACTTCTAGGTACCCTAGATTTCTTTTCTTACTGGAAAAAATATCTTGCTTATAAGGAGTGTTCATTGATATTATGTTGTTACTGCTTCCAGACTTTTTCAATGGAGAGAGCTAGGATATACTAATTTTAAAGAGGAAAATAATAAAGTCACTTAATATTTATATATATTATAGCTACTTTAAATTGGAAGTATATCTACTTTCAAAGGAAAAATACAATTTTGCTATTTTTTAAATTTTCATAATAGTACCTTTTAAAAATATTGAAACATTTTAGATATTAAAAATGGTGATGCCCAGGCCTATTTCAATTACCTTGCAACATATTTATAATCACTTCAAATGCGTAACAACAATATTATTACTATCAAAGAATGACTGAATGTGGTGTAAGATTATTTGCAGTTCTGTGTTTCTAATGTTAGGTACTTAAATAGACATTGGCCGCTGGGAGGGAATGAAAGAGGAGAGCAGAAAGGCTATCACTAAGACAGCCCCTAGCCCACCAACATTCAGCCCCAAGACTTCCCTGACTTCACCCTAATGGATGGAGTTTGTGGTAAAGTCTGTGGCCAGCACATCTTGTAGAAGGAGAAACTAGGGCACAGGTGGAAATTCCCTAAAGTGGCACATGCCCAGTAACATAGAAATATGTCCTTAAGTTAACCCCAAGCTCATCATACCATCATTATAATAAAATTTATATGTGATTTAATCCCCTCTCTGAGTGGACTTTTCTGTATGAATTATGGGTAAGAACATGTGCAATTGAATTTTAGTTATATAACCATAAACTGTCAATCAAATGATATCACCCTGTCACTCTGACACAGCCTAAATCTCAACTCCTCCCCACAAACCCAATACAAGCACCTTTAGCTATGTAAAGAGGGGCTGATTTCACTTCGCTGTCAGCCTGCTCTTCACATGAGAGTGTATTACTGTGCTTCTGTGCTTAAAGAAATAAACTTTGCTTTAAGCTTCCTTTTTCTTTTTTTTTCTTTTTTTTTTTTTTGACAGAGTTTCGCTCTTGTTCCCCAGGATGGGGTGCAATGGCGCAATCTAGGCCTCGGCTTACTGCAACCTCTGCCTCTCAGGTTCAAGCAATTCTCCTGCCTCAGTCTTCCGAGTGGTTGGGATTACAGGCACCCACCAATGTGCTCAGTTAATTTTTGTATTTTTAGTGGAGATTCCATAGACTCCATAGGAATAGTACCATTTAAATATGATGATGCCTTTTTCTCCTTAGTCTATTTTCCCCCCTCAGTCTGGGGTGTGTTTTTGAATTTTTCATATTTTTCTAATCTTATGGGGGAAAAATGACTGCAGTTTTTTTGCATTTTTTCTCATTATGATGCTTATAGTATAATCGATATAATTTACAACAAACATTGATCCATCTAATATATGAAATCTGCATTATTTAGCTCTGAGTGACCCAGGAAAGCATCTTGTGTTAATAACATATGTAATTATTTAATTATAATCAATTTAGTTGATCTTAAACAATCTATTTAACCCACTATTGCATTTTAAAGAGATCAACTAGGAAAAAGAAAAGGGAAAAAGAGGGGTAGAGTAACAAAAAGGGGAAGAAGGAGGTAGGGGAGGGAAAACAGTAGGGAGGGGAAGCAGGGAGAAAAAAGGAAGAAAAAGTTCAAGGACAATGAAGTGTGAGAATTAATGGGAAGGAACCGCTTAAATCAATGTAATTACTTTTGTTTGCTTGAAGCTTGTGCCACAGTCACTCTCTTATAAACCACTGAACTTATATGTTTTTCTCTTCATCATATTTCTCTTAGATGCTACTTGCGAATTAAACATTTAAAAGTTCTGCCACATTTCAGCAATAAACCATACATTCATAGGCTCTGAATTACATTGGTGTTTCTTGTTAATATATATTTGTCCATCTTATGCTCAGTAGGAGCTGTAGATTAATACTTTTATCTTCCAACTTTGTTATCACAATTAACAAAGCACCAGAAGGGACATTGCACAACTATTTACTAAGAAGTGAAGTCTGTTAGCTGTTTAATCAAACACGTTTCATGCAAACTGCCTAGCTACATCAAAACAATTAGCAGGACCTGAAATTCAATCTGAGCTAGCGTTTACATTCAAAGATTTGAATTCAGGTAAGTTTAGAAGCCAAATACTGTATTTTGATTTGTTTTGAAGTGGCCATCTGCCCATATCAAAAGCTGCTATACCACTTTGGCAGGTGGCTTAAAGAACCTAAATAACTACTTTGTGCAGGTCAGGGGTTCACAGGCATACCCAGTGTTGCTTGGAAAACACAAAAAGTCATGTTCACAGCATATGATACTTTACTAAATTACCATCCAAAAGTGTCTATAACTTCTAAATTGTCAAAAATTGCAGATCTCATAGGAAACCTTTAAAGAAGCCTTCCAAATATATATCAAACTTGAATTATCTGTGGCCAAGACACTTAAAAACAGCATAAAAATCTAACAAAATATTATAGAAAATTACATGATATAATAATCCTGATGAATGTATAACTTATGTTCTGAGGCATTTGAAGTGCTTCTTTGGATTAAGAAAGGTCTTCCAAGAAATCAATAGCTGTATTTGTAATTTGTATAAATATTTATGTGCTGGTCAATTGCCTAATTTGTAATGTTTCAAAACAAAAGCAGTGCCACAAAGAAGGACTTTAGTGGTGACTTGCAGGCATTCAGGTGGAATAACCTTTACTGTCACTCCTCTGTCCTTACCCCCTCCTTACAAATCTCCACATTTATTCCCATCTCAGGTCTATGTCTGGGTCCTGTGGGCCTTTGAAATTCCTCATCTTGGAAGAGTGACCATCGAAAGGAGTTGATAATGGTTCTTGGGTAGCTAATTGGAGTTAGAGGACTGTGGTGACAGGTAGGCAAGAAGAGGAGCTCCCTTTGTGCATGGGGCTTAGAAAGGGCCTGCAGTACCCAGTGAACAACCGGCTGGCCTCTGGGGAGAGCAAGTTGAAGGCCAGCAATGAGAAGGGTAGCCCCATGCATTGGCCGGGGAGCTACATGTGCTTGCATTTCCAAATGATGTCACCAAGAAGGACAGAAGAGTTTTTCCAGAGCTGAAGTTGAATCTGTCTGGCCTGCACAACACCACCATATATTCTTTCCTCCTGCACTTTGTGATCTAGGCTAGCCATCGCTGGAAGTGTATGGAAAGAGAGTCGGTGTCCCGGGGTAAGCACAAACTGCCAGCCCTAGCTCTATCTACATCCACTCCGACTCTCCAGATATCAAAGGGTATTTGTCTCCTTCATTAAAGTCAAATGCACCAATTAGCTCAACAGAGGGTGCCAGATCATGTTGAACTCCTTGCATAAATACGAACTTCAAATTCCCAAAGGAACATTTCCAGAGGGGATGATCACCCGCTATTTCATTCCCCAAACCCAATGTACATCTGTGATGGCTTAACATCACAAGGAGGTTCCAGCTCCCAAAGTTAGATACAATCCATTTGCAAAGGCTTTTCTTTCTGCAGAGCAAAGCAGTATTCACAATGATATGATGGAAAAACCTGGAGACAAACAGCAATCTGGGTATTCTTAATGAAAATGGCTTATTCCTAGAACCAGTACCTTCTGTCTGCCTGCCAACCTCCATCCTCGATTTGGAAATCCTCTCTTACTTTCCTTCCCACATGGCACGTGACTATAAAGGACACTCTGTTCTGAGGAAACACTGTTCCCCTTCCTACCCCAACTCTCCAACCTGTTCTGACAAGTCATTTGCTTGTTATCCATGCTCCAGTCCCATGACAATTGGTCTAGTCTTGGGATGTCTGCACAGATTAGCATGCTACTCATGAGTCTTAACAGATCATCAGTTCTTCAACTGCGGGTCTGCAAGTAGGGTACCATCACACCAGGGTTTCAGAGAGCAGGGCTGTCTAATTGGATGGGATGCCATTTTTATTCCCAAGGTCCACTCAACATGGGGCCCCTTTTATCCAGTCTCAGGTCCTTCCTTCTCAGAATGCTCACTATCTAAAGATCCTGTCACAAACACTGATAGTCCTGACAGTCAATATCATGCACTGGCACAAGCCCACCTTATAAACTCATGGACATCCCTGTCATTATCCTGTCTGAAAGTAAAGACTTTTTTTAAAAGATACACTGACTTTTTGTGTGTGTGGCAATCAGTGTTGATTTGATCTACTAAGTACAAAATGAATCTTACAGGTCAAGGGGTAAAAAACATATTAACATCATTTTAAAGTATGAAGAACACATGTTCTGCTTTTCTGAAAAAAAAAAAACACAATAACTCACTCCTTTCCCATTGTCAACAATAGCTGTGTTTATATACTACGGATGAATTTGAGTTTGTAAGGAAAATTCAGTTGGCCTAATTTGTTATTATTAATTCATTATAAACATGTATTTGGTAGGGTCCAGAAATTTATTTTTTGTTTCTAATAATAGCATACAGATGACTTGTACACATTAACATTTATAAACTCCAATGATCTTACTTTAGTGACATGAAAAGCACACTTTTAATTCTATTTCTTATAGCTTTAGGGTACTTTTCAGATAGTAATTGAGCTGTTAAGGATATAATCGATCAATTGTGAAGAATAACAGATTTTAGTTGAAATAGAAATTTCACCATTCTGTCCGTTAGAATGAGTTTATTTTGAGCACATGTAATTGTATCTTGTATTGTTTAACTTACAACAGTTATATTTTTCTTCTGACAAAACAGCCAAAGACAATCAGAAAACATTTTCTGCAAAATAAAAGCAATATGCAAAAAAAGACCAAAAACAAAAACAAAGAACAAATACAGTGTTAAAAGGTCTAGGGAGATAATTTAGTATTAGCAATTAGTGATTCAAATATAATCCACGCAAATTTGGCAAAGTTATATAGCTCTGCCATCATTCTGAAGCAAAAGGATATATTTTAGGATATAAATCTCTATTACATATATATTTTGCAAAAAGCCAATAAATGATTAAAATGACATTTTCTTACTAAATATCCATTCGTGTTGTTAAAGGTATCCCACAGCAGACTAAAATACAGTACATTTTCAAAAGTAATAGATTTGTTAGAGCAGTTTATGTTCACAGAAAATTTGAGCGAAAAGTACAGAGCTCCCAGTTACTTCCCTATATTAGATATTTAGCACTCTTTACCTGGATCACAAAAATTTCAGATTCAGTAAACTTATTTATTTATTTATTTAGAGACAGAGTCTCACTTTGTTGCCCAGGCTGGAGTGCAGTGGTGCCATCTCAGCTCACGGCAACCTCCACCTCCTGGCTTGAAGTGATTCTCCTGCCTCAGTCTCTCAGGTATCTGGTGTTACAGGTGTCCACCATGCCCAGCTAATTTTTATATTTTTTGTAGTAGAGAAGGGGTCTCACCATGTTGGCCAGGCTGGTCTCAAGCTCTAGACCTAAAGTGATCGGCCTGCCTCAGCCTCCCAAAGTACCGGGATTACAGGCATGAGTCACCTTGCCCAGTCCAGATACAGTAAACTTTCAGTTTAATCCCTCCCTAGTCAACACTATCTGAGTCATCTTAAAATAAAAATCATATTTCTTTTCATATTTGTATTAAAGCAGAGCTGAAATCTTAGGAAATATATCGATCCATTAGTAAACATCCCCAGCTCTAGCAGGTAGGTAAGGACCGCATTGTCTTGGAGCTGTGGTTCTCAAACATAAATACACATGAGAATCACAGGGAGAGCCTGTTAAAACACAGAGTGCTGCTTTTGGGAGGCCAAGGTAGGAGGATTGCTTGAGGCCAGAAGTTCAAGACCAGCCTGGACAACTCAGCAAGACCTCATATCTACAAAAATAAAAAAAAAAATTACAAATTAAAAAAAAATTATAAAAACAAGATTACTAGAATAGTTTCCAAATCAGTGGATCTGGGTAGGTCTTGAGAATTTGAATTTCTAATCATTTTCAAAGTGATGCCAATATTGCTGGTTCTAGAACCATACTGTGAAAACTATTTGCCTTATGACTTTCATATTTCTGATGAGAAGTTGACTGTTCTATCCTTTGTAAGTGTTCTAGTTTTTCTATCACTATATTTTAAAATCTCAATATTATTATATATAACTTAATAAAAATTGCTATATTTAGTTCTCAAATATAAAGTCTTCAAGGCCTCTTCTAAGAGGAAACATTTTCTGTTCCTTTTGCTCTACTTATTCAGACAGTGCATTTTTATCAGTTTTGTGCCAGGATTATTATTATTTTTTTTGAGATGGAGTCTCGCTCTGTTGCCAGGCTGGAGTGCAGTGGTGCGATCTTGGCTCACTGCAACCTCTGCCTCCCAGGTTCAAGCGATTCTCTTGCCTCAGCCTCCAGAGTAGCTAGGACATAGGTGCGCGGCACCACTCCCAGTTAATTTTCGTATTTTCAGTAGAGACGAGGTTTCGCCATGTTGGCCAGGATGGTCTCAATCTCCTGATCTTGTGATTTGCTCACCTCGGCCTCCCAAAAATGCTGGGATTACAGGTCTGAGTCACTGCGCCCAGCCTTTTTTTTTTTTTCCTTGTTCATTCTTCTTTCAGTCCTGTGCCCTTCCTTTTGTAGGTTTGTATCACTTTTTTATTGAATATTATTTGATTGATATTTCTGGAGAAAGAGAAAATAAGCTTATTAAATCATTATTGCAAATAAGCATATCTTTATAATTTTTAAAATACCTACATCCATTAATAAATATAATTGTATCATATATAAGAGAAAAATATGAGAATGGATGACTGCAAAATACTTTTTAGGGACTGGTCAGAAGACAGAATTGACCAGCAGGAGCAATCATAAAGATAAAAAGAAATTTAAAGTCTTCATTGTCATAGAAATCAAGAGAAAACAGAAGCAATGGTAAAATAGGAATGGGAAGAGGATTGAGTTGATTAGTGTCTTCATGTGTTATTTGGGCAAAATGTCATAATTTTAAAATGAAATTTTGTTAGTCCACATGCCATATTTTCCTATGAAAAAATTCCCTGTCATTATGAAGGACAGTAGGCAGGATTGTCATGCAGTACAAGAGGCAGAAGAAACTCAGGAGCTCACTCCGGGAGAACCAGACAAGGAGTTCACTGAGACCAGGGGCCTCCTCCTCATCTATTAAGAGGAAGTTTCTTAGCTTTCCCCATGAGAAATGTGGCTTTACTTCCTGACAAAAGCAACTACAAAATCCAATGGGTCTCAAGCTATCTCTGGATGCTGGGAATCTGGTTTGCCCACATAATGTCTACAGGCAGGTGCATCCCAAATTGATACTTCTTGGCATCAAGCACTCTGCATATTCCAAATTGACAAGCTTTCAAGTTTGAACCTATAAATAAAAAGAAAGACCTGGGGTGAGTCTTTCCAAGAAAAACCAGATGGACCATAGGAGCCCAGCAGCACCTTGGCTTTGCCATACATCTCCCTGTGAGGCAAAGATGGAAGGAAAACTCATTCCTTCCTTTCTTTTGCTATCATAATAAAATATACATAAAACATAACAAATCAGTTTAACCATTTTAAGTGCAAACAGTTCAGTGGCATTAAGTATATTCATATTGTTGTGCAATCATCACTATCATCCATCTACGGAACTTTTGCATCTTCCCAAATTGCAAGTCCATACCCATTAAATAATGCACCAGTCCCCTTCACCCCAGCCTCTGTCTACTGTCTATCTTTTTCTACTTTCTGTCTCTATGAATTTGACTACTGTTGGTATTGATGCAGGATTTTTGCTCCTGAACTCAGCTAAAACCCTGGGTCTTGTTCCATGACCAGGAAAAAATTAGGCACACAGACATGTTGAAAGGTGAGGAGAGCAGAATTTACTGAAATAAATCTTTCAGCAAAGAAAAGGGGTTCTGCCAATAGACTCCCACCTCACAGATTGAATACCAGGTCACCACACATGAGCTAGAGTCCAGGCTCCTCCTCACTGCATGCACAAGGCACCAACTTCCCATCGCCCCACACCAGTTTTCCCAGTGTGCAAGTGGGCCCCAGTCTGTTGCCGGCCTGTGCAGACAAGATCCTGCACAGGTTTCCTCATGTGTACAAAAGCATCTGATGAAAACACTTGTGGGGTGGATCAGACATTCTCTGGGGCCCTTGCTCATCTGCCTCCTGCATCTAGCGGTACTTCGTGTAAGTGGAATTAGATAATAGTTGTCCTTTTGTCATTGACTGATTTCACACAGCATAATGTCTTCAAGGTTTATCCGTGTTGTGGCATTTTGCAGAATAATCTCCCTTTTAAGGCTGAATAATACACCATTGTACGTTCATGTCACGTTTTGCCTATTTATTCCTGTGTCGATGGGCATTCGGGTTGCTTCCGCCTTTTGGATATTGTGAATAATGCTTCTTTGAAGATGGATGTACAGATATCTATTCAAATCTGTGCTTTCAATTCTAATTCTATAGGGTATATTCTCCAAAGTGGAATGGTGGGATCATATGGTAATTCTTCGTTTAATATTTTGAAGAACTGCCATTCTGTTTTTCTTAGCAGTTACATCATTTTACATTGCTGCTGCCAATGCACAATGGCTCCAATTTCTGCACATCCTCACCAATACTTGTGGGATTGCTGGATTGAAAGGCAGTTCTATTTTTAGTTCTTTTAGAAATAGTTTTGGCGGCCGGGCGCGGTGGCTCAAGCCTGTAATCCCAGCACTTTGGGAGGCCGAGATGGGTGGATCACGAGGTCAGGAGATCGAGACCATCCTGAGCTACACGGTGAAACCCCGTCTCTACTAAAAAAAATACAAAAAACTAGCCGGGCGAGATGGCGGGCGCCTGTTGTCCCAGCTACTCGGGAGGCTGAGGCAGGAGAATGGCGTAAACCCGGGAGGCGGAGCTTGCAGTGAGCCGAGATCGCGCCACTGCACTCCAGCCTGGGCGACAGAGCTAGACTCCGTCTCCAAAAAAAAAAAAAAAAAAAAAAAAATAGTTTTGGCTTGTTTTATAATAGCCATTCTTATGGGCATGAAATGGAGTCTCATTGTGGTTTTGATCTGGCCTCATTTACTTTTATACAGGCCTGTTTTCTATGTAAGTTTTCATTTTCCTGGGAGAGCCTATTTCTTAAACCAGCTATGCGATATTGACCATTTGTCTTAAAGCTGGTGCATAACATCTAGCAACACAGTAGGGAGCTGCTTTATGTAACAAGTGGAGTCCCAGCATAATCCACCTTCCATAGAGTGGTTGCACATCAGAGTTTTTCTAGCAAGAATAATGACAGATTTTTTAAACAGTTTGAAACCATTTTTTTGTACAAATAAACTAATAAATTCATAAGTGATAAATAAGTATATATATATAATTTTTATGAGAGGATGAAGAGATGTCTCGTATTTTATTTCTAAGTAGCAACTGAACCTTACATTTGATCTTTCTCTTTGTCAGCAAAATTTCTCATTAAATATTTAGCTTCATTAATTAATTGTCTGATGTGTTTTGTCATGTTACTATATTAATTAGCTTATAACACCAAAGTTTTGAGTAGACATAACAAAGACCAAATAAGATCATTGAATTTAAAAATTTTAAAGCAGTATTCTCTTTAAGAATATTAAAGATTAGAAGTATAAAGGATATATATACGTGGTCCTATTGTTACTAAATCACCTTTTTTTTACCTCTACACTACTTGTGTAAAATGCTTCTGTGTATCCTTTAATTTGGAACAGAAAAATACAGCAAGCATTTTGTCCTACTAAAAATAATAAAACAAGGACAGTAAGGAAACAGCGATTGAACCACTAGAATCCAGGCTTGTCTCATACACAAGTATCCATCAAAGAGAGTGGATAAAATCAGGCAGACTTTACATGTCTTGAGTCATGCAGTCTTTTTTTAGAAACATCCAAGTGACAATTTATTTTTTTAAATCTTTAAAACACAGTTGTCATAACATGGACGGTTTCACACTCCTGTGGAAAGCTAAATTATGTTTGAAAGCATGGGTAAAGAATGTGAGCACTCTTTTATTTGTGTGCATGCGCAGTTGGTTTTATGAACAGAAAATTATCTGCTAAAAAATTGTTCCACTTTGAACAGATATATTTCAGCTACTGGCTACTATTAAAGCAGGTTGTTTATGTCAACACTGCTTATATTTTATGTCTTCAAGAATCTTCTTTCCAGTTTGAAATAGATTTTGCAATACTCTGTGTGTCATTTTTCCCATAGCACTTGAAATCAATCATCATCTACTTTTTAAATATAGATTCCATTTGAGAGTTTAAGCATATGAGAAAAATTAACAATTTTAAAAAAGATTTTGTCTTTTCTAATTTTGTTTTGTTCTAAAAAAGGACTAAATATTGTTCTAAATTGCCCTATAGCAATTTCCTTCGAAGTCGCTGATTGTTGGCAAAATATGAGCTTACCCAAATATATAAATTGAAGGATGATAAAGATTTGTCCTGCCTTAAAAGTATATGATATTCTTTTTTATTGTCAGTGTTACAAAATAGCTATTTACATAAGATTTATTTGGGAAATTACTGTAAGTAATTAAGAACAGTTTTATTTTTCAGTCAAATAGATACATTTTATGATACCGGGAAAATTCGTTTTGCCAAAAATATAATAAGCCAATGTAGAATTGAATGTAGATTTTTTAGACTTGAGGTTGGATTACCGAAAGGAATAAAAAGCTTTTTGTTTTCAAAAGAGAAGTGAACTCAAATATTAGGGTAAGTCAGCCAATACTTTCAAATGTTAAATAATTTTTCAGTGTAAATCAACTTCCTTTCTAAGTTTTTCTAACATTCCCATTGTTTCTTTAGTGGAGAAACATAAAAGTGGAAATCTTGTCTGTCAAACACTATGAGGAGAGACACTACATCAAATGACTGAGGGGTTCTTGAGGTGGTAACTTTAGCCCATTCCCTTTGATACCTTAGCATGAATTTGAAAAATAAATTCACAAGTTTTTATTGTGAATATGTTGGAGAAATAGTGGTAAATTCAGAAAAGACATATTTAAAATACAGAAGAAAATAGTAGATAACATGTTTGGCCTGGGAAAAAAATAATAAAACGTTGAATAAAAAATATGTTGGATTCTAAAATGAAATGAGAACCTTGACGGGAAACTCTATTTGTTTACTTATTAGTGCAATGTGCGGGATCTTCCATTGCTAGAAAGGTGGTAAAGACAGATTAAAGTGTATGAAAGATAAATAGAGGTACTGTTTGCGAGGCATTAAAGTTATAATTGATTTTCACCCACTAAAGAATCAAGTGTACAATAGACAAAGTTTCCTATTTAGGGTAGCTTAGTAAAAATACTTTTCTGAGACAATACTTAAGGCACTTACAATCATTTTTTCTTCTTGCCCTTTTGTAAGTGACATATGTGGGCATTTTTATTAAATGTTCTAAGGATAATATTTCTACAGAAATTCCGCATTGAAAATTTGAATCAGGCTTCTTTATACCAATTAATTATGTCAATGATTACACACACATACATTCATAGAATTTTAAGTTGTGAACATTTACTTAAAGTTGCTAACATTTATTTATTTAACCTAAAGAATTTTATATGCATTTTGATACTGCTTTAATATTGTTAGACCTGTCCTTTGAACATCAAAGCTGTAATCATTCTTACAGAAAATTAAATGCTACAGCAAATTTTTAATTTTCTGTGAAATACAGTCAAACTCTACTGTCAAATTACTGTGCATCTAGAGATATTTATTTTGTGAAGAAAATTGAACAAACTTCCTTTGAACAAAATGCAAAACTTTAGGGTTTAAGTTGGATTACACAAAGGAACACATTCTTTTCTTTTCAAAGGAGAGTGATTTAAAAAGCTTATGATGACTTAGCAAAGCATTTCTTATTTCTGAAGATCAAATGCTGCTTAAATGCTCCTTCCTTTGAGTGGCAACTTCTAAATTAGTTGGAAGCATACAAAGTGGTTCTACGTCAATAATTAAAAAATCAACTTCAAATTATTTCAACCGGCTCTTTATGTTTTATTTTAACAAATAGTAGGTCATCATATATCTTAAAAATTCCTGATGAGTTACTCAGATTAAGTTCATCCAAAGGAGGAAAAATGTATTTCTACCCTCATTTGTGATAATTGGAGCAAGGACTGTATTAGACTTAAAAATGATGCTTTGACAGTATTAAGATGAAAACATAGGTGGAAATAACATTTTGTCACAGATAAAGATATGTGTTTTTATATAAGCCCTGATTCAGAGCTTTTGAACATGATAATTATTTTGTCTGGATATGACTTCTCCCACAGAATTGGCTTACTCCTTCAATTTTACTTCCTAACAGAGGCCTTACCTGACTACTGTGGGACATCAGCTACCCCAATGCACTCTGAAATTTCTTGATCTGTTTGATTTTGTTCAAACACCAATTTCTTAATCTACTATGTTAGTTCTCTTTTATTTTCTACATCGTTTATTGATTGCCCCCTCCCCCTCACCCCAGCTGTCCCTGCCAGGATTTATACTTCTCAAGTACTGGGATATTTGCTAGTCTCAGTAGTTGATCTATTCTCAAGAACAAGAACAGTTTTTAGAACATAGTGAGAGCTTACTAGATATGTGTCAGATAAAAGAATCAATCATCCAGAAGAAATTTTAAGAAATATTTTGCTGTTCATAATCATATAAAAATATGTAATACATATGAAACAGAAAAAAATCACATGGGAAAAACAGGCTAAAACAAACATAAAAGTCAAAAAATAGATTTGAGCAAGATTGAAAAAAACTGCTAAGAAAGAAAAATAAAATATAAAAATACAGCCACGGTAGAGGCTCTAAGACAAAAGGGAACATTAACATAGATATAAATGTTACACCAATAAACATTTTTCATTAAGTTCCTGAAACAAAACACAAAGTCTAATATTTTAAATTAAAAGACAAAAGATCTTCCAATATAGAGACAATTAAAATCAAATTATGCAAATTTTCGACAAAGAGATAAAGAGTTATATACAAGATAGAATATTTCTTAAAAGTGATAAAGAATAGAAGAAATGTAAATTGATACTAACAAATATTCCAGTCTAAAATAGAGATATAATTAACCTGAAACCATTGAGTGTTACATGACATGCCTGAAAAGGAAAAAAATATTACAAGTACAAAGAGAAGTTGGCCAGATGCAGTGGCTCAAGCCTATAATCACGGCACTTTTGGAGGCCGAGGTGGATGGATCATGAGGTCAGGAGATCGAGACCATCCTGGCTAACACGGTGAAAACCCGTCTCTACTAAAAATACAAAAAAAATTAGCTGGGCGTGGTAGTGGGCACCTGTAGTCCCAGCTACTGAGGAGGCTGAGGCAGGAGAATGACGTGAACCGGGGAGGCGGAGCTTGCAGTGAGCCAGAGATCTCCCCACTGCACTCCAGCCAGGGCGACAGGGCGAGACTCCGTCAAAAAAAAAAAGAAAAGAAAAGAAAAAGAAAAAAAAAAAGTTCAAAGAGAAGTCAAGAGGGAACCCAATAATAGGAGAAAACAAAAAACTGAAAGACAATGAAAAGGTATTAGAAAAAAATGGTATAAGGGATTTATTTAACTGTAGACTGATTTTTCTCTGTACTTATCACTTCAGTGTAGCTGTTTCTTATGTTTCTAATATATTTTGGACATTTTAAAATAAGTTACAACCAACTTTGAAAACGTATAGAATTTTAAGTCACATTTTCTTACCACAATACTATAAAGTGGTAATTAATAATGAAATTTAAATAATATAAATAAAAATATTATAAAAGTAAAATATATATCTCCGAATGTTTAAGAAAATTAAAGCCGAGTTTTTATATTTCTTATAAATATCAAATAAAATTATGTACCTCAAAACTTAAGCAGAAAGCTGATTCAGAAAGCTGTCTGCAGTATCCGCAAAAGGCAAACAAACTGATTTTCAAAAAGCAATTCTGTGCCTATGTACATACCTAAACCGAATGGTAGTGCATCAATATTTTCAACAAAAGACATGCAGGAGAATATTCAGAGCAGCATTATTTATGAGCTAAAATTAAAAACTACCCAAATGCCCACCTACAGGAGAAGACATAAGTTAATTGAGGAATAGTCACACAATGAGAATAAATTATCCACTATGTAAACAATGCATAGTTTCATTTATATTAAATACAAAAAAAAGTGTAACACTAACCTTTAGTTTTAGATGTTAAGTGAGTAGTTAACTAGTGACTGAAGTGAGAATGTTCTGGGATGATGGCACTATACTGTGTTTGATCTGACTCTGATTAAACAGGTGTCTTCTGATTATAGAATCCACTGAAGTTTATGACATGGGCACAGTTTTCTACAGATGTTATACTTCATTAAGAACTTAAAAGGACATAGAAATTAAAAAATGTGATTACTATGTATTGACTTTTATAAATAAAGGAAGGAAAAAGCTTTTAATTATTACATGCTTTGCAAAACAAACAAACAAAATTCTTACTTTTTGAATCACTTAAGAAAAAAAATTTACAGATGCTTGTAATTTTAAACCTCTATATTTTTCTGTCTCAACATTCACACAAACAGGCTGTGAACACCCCAGTCATCATGATAATACTGGCCCCTGCTACAAGCTCCCTTTCTTGCCCTCACATGACATTCAAATGTATCAAAGAAATTGTCTTGCACCTTTTGCTTGCATTCACCACCCTGACCCCCGATAAAGCCACTTGCCCCTGGGTCCTTATGCTTTTTGAACTCCACACCTATGAAACCAGCCCAATTGTCCCATAGAACTGATGTCTATGGTTTCTCTTGAATGAACATAGAAATTGATCCTCCCAATCTTAAAACTTGAGAAAGTTACATTTGTATTGCCTGAGTCCCTTTCTCAGAAAACCAACCAATAGGACTCCCAGATAGTATCAAGGAACTGAAACTCATCAGATGACAGCATCTGGACATTGAAAAGCCAGACCCTCTCACCCATCATGATTGCCTAACTGTCCACCTACTTCCTGTTGACTAACTCCTCTTCTTTACCCCTCTCTAATTCCCATTATACCTCACATGGTTACATTTCTTTCCTGCTAAATAAACTTCTAATTTTAGTCAGTTGAGGAGATGAATTTGAAACTGATCTCCCATCTCCTCAGCTGCAGCACCAAAGTAATGCCTACTTCCCTGGCAATATTTGTTGACTCAGTGATATGACTTTCTGTGTGGTAAGCAACGGGACCTAGACCAAACCTCTGGTGTTTCAGTAACACTGCTTAGTAGAGCCTGTGCCATTGGTGCTCCTCTCACATGTTTCCCCGAGTTGCATGCTGTCAGTCTATCTCTCCCGAACATGTGAATATAATATGTTTTATTTTCCAGTAACTCTTCTGTGTCCCCTGTTGTGGTTGCACCTGACTGACCACTTCATAAAAAAAAAAAACAAGGAAGCATCAGGAAAATCAGTATAGCAAAATATATAGGTGAAAAAAAAAACAAAAGTAAGTGATTTAAACTACAGAAAAATAGTGTAATGAGATATGTATTAGAATATTTGTTTAAAAATTATATAAAGTCTTGCTAGATCTCTTCAGAAAATTCTTTAATGGGAAAAGCTTCCTGTTTACTGACATAGAAATTGCAAAATGATAAGGGATTCCATGTGAATATATTTAATTATATACAATCAATTATTTTATTAGAATACGTTAATCTATTGAGTAACATATTAGCAAATTTTTGACTAACAGACCAGAAGAAATACTGAACAGTACATTCATAATGAATAATTTTTTAAAAGCTACCACGTTAAAAAGACACAGAATGGCTTATATAATGTGGCTTAGTGAGCAGTTAGCTGTATATCTAAAATCAACTAATTATCATATTGCATTTAAACTATTCCAGATATAGATTGAAGTGGACATTGCATTTTTTCAAAGCATAGATTGAATAGTAATTTTTTGAATAGGCAAATGCTGTCTCACTAAATATCAAAAAAACCTTCAGAAAAAACTTTATATTTGATAACGTTTAAAGCAATGTTTAATACTATTCAAAGAAAAGTATAAATAGTAATACAGATAACTAAGCATGGTTAAGAATGTATATCTCAATCCATCTATATTCTAAAATATCCTGGAAAATAAAAGGACTAAAATAATATTATAAATGTGAAAAGAAACTTGAATTAATGTATTTGACCTAGAAGCTACCTTAATGTACTATAATACCGTATCTTTTAGCTTAGAGTAAAATGTCATGTTTAAAGATATTGAATAAAGATCAACCAATTAAAAATCCCAGTATATAGAAAATGTATGATTATCATCGAGGAGACGCTGATGCATTGAATACTGGATAATTATGTCAAATTAAGTAGATAAGACAGACAATCTCTTAGTTGTGCCCAATTGGCGATTATACCTAGGCCAGTTCAATTACCATTGAATTTACCATACCCCTACAGGAGTGACAGGTATAGACACTGAACTCTCCGTATTTTTCAGAGTATCTTAAGAGATATTGTTTGGTAAGCACTGCATGTTATTTCAGTTTTTCTCTATTTTAAGTGCAGATTTTGGTTCATTACATTTTTCTATACTATCTACACTTGAGATGCTTGGAGATACCTTGTAGATACTATATTAGAAATCACTGTTAGCCATATCAGGGTTAGATCTCATAAAACATTTATGTAATCTACAATGAGAACTTAGAAACAAGGTACATGTATGGGGAGTCACAGTTTATTAAGTAATTTAAGGAGTACATGAGATGGCAAAATAATAACACTAGAATTAAAACAAGGCCTTTTTCAAACAAGTATGATATTTGCTGAAAACACTTGAGCCTAGGGGCAAAGAGAGACATGAGTAAAAACAAAGAGAAGAGAGTCACGGTATTTTGGTAAGCCATATACATGTGAAAACAACGTTTTCAGGATCAAGTAATTTGACACGGTCTGGATTTAACTGTAATTAAAGCACGGGTCATAAGTCATAAAGATGTTTTAGTAAGACACCATTTGAAGAAAAAAATGACAAATGTGATTTTGAGAATGCATTGGTTTGTGAAAGCATTAGTTTAATCATAACATTTTGTTGTAAAGATATAGGACAAAGTTGGAGATTATGGATGCATCACTTAGCCTAATGACACCCAGAATAAAGAGCTTTAGCTATAGCTCATTATTCTGAAATGTAATATCTCTCCCATTTGTTTCCTGGAGAAAGCAAGAAAGTGAACCTGTGATGATGAAATAGTATACAGTTTTATCTATGGGTAATTATACCTAACATGGTCTTTGTAAAAGGAAGTTACTGTTATTTAAATGGGTGTTGAAACATATTTTGTGTTCTAAAATTTATAATCTAGGTTAAATGCAGGAAATTTAACTTACCAACTTTCTGTAATTATCCATAGACATAGCGTAGGGTCATGTTTTAATTAACCTAAACATTACATAAATGTATGTAAATCATCTTGAATTATGAACAGTATTGTAACATCTTTGGGGTAGATGATACATGTAAAATTATATGTAGAGTAGGTTTATTTAAAAAGCAAAACAGGCAAGGCGCTGTGGCTCATGTCTGTAATCCTAGAATGTTGGGAGACTGAAGCAGGGGGATTACCTGAGGTAGGGAGTTCAAGACTAGCGTGGGCAACATGGTGAAATTCCATCTCTACTAAAAATACAAAAATCGGCTGGGTGCGACACCACGTGCTTGTAATCCTAGCTACTTGGGAGGCTGAGGCAGGAGAATCACTTGAAACCGGGAGGCAGAGGTTGCAGTGAGCCGAGATTGCACCACTGCACTGCAGACTAGGAAATAGAGTGAGGCGCCATTATGAATTATGAATTTATATGAATTAAATTCATAATTAAATGAATTAATAAATGAATTAAATAAATTCTGACACTAGAAATTAATGAATTAAATGAATTAAATAAATAAATGAATGAATTAAATAAATAGATGAATTAAATGAATTAAATAAACAAATAAACATAAACATATAAAGCAAAACAAAATGTGTTTTTTTTCACATAAGGTTTTATGTGAAAAAAACATTTTACTTTACCTCCATGCGTAGAGGGATTGGTTGAGTCTCTTAGTATCAAATAACATATCCCCAAAGTTAGTAATAATTATTTCCTAATCATATGGGTTATGAATCATACTATCTTGCTTCAAACCCTCATTATGATACTTTCTACTTTATAATCCTAGGAAAGATAACTAATCTGTCTAATAAATTACTCAATTTATTCATACACTTGGTCTAATACATTAGGAGAACTTACAGCTTCTCCTCATAGGTTAAAGAAATTAAACAAGCCATATAATATAGACCACACATAGAATAAATCATCAATGTGTTGACTATCATTAATATTCATTCTAATGTGGGTAAACGTATTTGATAACTCTACCCTGCCAATCTGTTTTCAGTGCTTCCAGCCCCTGAGTTATCAGTGACAGCCATTTCCACTAAAGGTAGGAAATAATTCCATTTCAATATAAGGCACTTCATTCAAGTATGTCTTTGATACTCTTTCTAATAAGTGTTCTGTAATGTACCTGGAATTCTCCAAAGGGAGTAAACCCTTTTTTGCTACATTTTCTAAACAGAGTGTAGTCTGAATCTCTGACAGTGCAGCAGAGTTTATCTCTTCAGCACATGGTGTGTTTGTCTTTACTCACAGCATTGCTCAGTGTGTCCCACTTTCTGTGTACTATAAATCAGTTCCTGTATCGCCATTTGTAGGGCTATTTATTTTTGTACCTTTGTATCCCCAAATCATTGTAAGTATACATTGATTAGGACCTTGTTTATTTTATATCTCAAAGACATGCCTTATTGATTGCAGCTCCAGAAGTCTAGATTTTTGCCCTTATTCCCCTTACCTACTAAATACCAGCTAGATCAGCGGCCTATATGCCATTGCCCCCAAAAGCAAAACTGTTTCAGATGATTTTTTTCTACTATTTTCTGAACCTTTCTCTTAAGCAGGCATGTTGGAGTTGTACTCAGTTCTTCTTTTGATTTTTTCTGACTCCGTCTGTCAGAGGCTTGTGAACCAGAGCGACTCCATCTTAAACAGGGGCTGGGTAAAATGAAGCTGAAACCTACTGGGCTGCATTGCCAGTTGGTTAAAGCATTCTAAGTCACAGGACAAGATGGCTGGCAACCTCAGGAAGTTACCCTAGGTGGTCTAAAAAGGGGAGGCGTGAATAATCCACCCCATGTTCAGCATATAATCAAGAAATAAGCATAAAAATGGGCAGCCAGCAGCCATCAGGGCTGCTAAATCTATAGAGTAGCCATTCCTTGATTTCTTTACTGTCTTAATACACTTGCTTTCACTTTCACTGTGGCCTCTCCCTGAATTCTTGCGCGGGATCCAGGAATCCTCTCTTGGGGCCTGGATTGGGACCCCTTTCCTGTAACACATCCATAACAGAAAGGCACACATAAATCTTCATACTTATAAACAAGCTAAGACTTTAACTCTCCCTATATGTCTTGGCCTACAATTATGGTTGTTCCCATGGGATCTCAAGCTGGAAGTAAAGGTCCTCTGCTTTCTTTGTTAGGAAGTGAAGTCACATCGTTGGCTGTAGTTTGTTAAATTTCTCTTCTTAAATTGGCTCACAGTAATTGTAGAAAGGCTATTTTGATTATGGTACAATTCTGACTTTCAGTTGTGAGCATGTCTGCCTTACCCTGGGCAAAACAGTTAGGCATCCAAAGATGAATCATCACCCTTCTGTTCTTAAAAGGACAAATTGTGCCACTATCCAAAGGAAGATTGCTTTTAGTAAATCTATTCAAGCTTTCTGAAAAGATACAATTAAAATGTAGACCACAAACAAACAGTATGCATATTATAATACATTGTGTAAAGAAACAAACACAGGTAAATAAAAGTAGAACTTCCTTCAGAATTTCACAGCTCACTAAATAGCTCAATAAAATGCCTTTGTAAAAGAAGATAATAGGTCTGTTGTTGGTTTCAAAACAGTTCACAGAGGGTAAGTATTGTGAACTGTCACCAAATGTGGCATCCATCTTATCTATTAACAGTCTAGGGAAGACCGTTTTCAGAATGCAAAGTTTAAAAAAAAAAATCACTTCTTGGAGTTAGAGATTTTAATAGACTGACTGTCGCTGATAAGCAAATGATGGAGAGCACAATGTTTCTGCCATCTCATTAGTTGGATGTATTGTGTGAAGTTGAAGTTCCCAATCTTCAGAATACTAAGATACACTAGAAGCTGAGGAGAGAGAAAAGCAATTCAAGGTTCTATATATAACTTTTATTCTTTTGAGCACAGTGTAAAATGACAATTTCCATAACATTGTCCTTTTCTCATTTTTCTTATTAAGAAATAAAGAACAATCCCATATTATTTTAGCATAATATCATCCCTCAAAATAAAATATAAAATCTATCTCAAGTGGTCAGAGAGCTTCCCATAATTCAAATAAAGTTGGCCACTGCACTGCTTTCTTCATTAGAAAGAGACAAGATAATATATTCAAATCATCAGTGTCACAAGGACACTCTTTACAGTCTTTTGTTTAAAACCCTCTTCTAATGCTACAAAAATGTGGCATTTATAAAATATTTATTTAGAGGAAGCCAAAATAAATTTGTTGACCTTTAGTCATAGTCCCCATTATGTGAATCTTTTTCTGTGTGTGCTGATACAATACGTGAGACTGTGTAAGTTATAATGAATACAAATTTACTGGCACACAGTTGTGGAGGTTGGGAAGTCCAAGACCAAGAAACTGGCACCTGGCATGGGCCTTCTAGCTGCATCATTACAAAGCAGAAGCCAGAAGAAAGAGGATGAGCACACTTCCACAAGCTCATTTACAAGGGCATTAATCCATTCACAAGGGTTCTTCCCTCCCATTAGGCCATGCCTTCCAACACTGTTACATGGGAGATTAATTTCCAATATGAGTTTTGGAGAAGACAAACATTCAAACTGTAACATCCGTGAAATATGATATTCTGTGGATTGTTTTTGTTAACTGTGAATGTGTGAATCTAGATCTCAAAATGCTGAAATATCTGGAAGTAAATGCAAACTATGCCAATCATGTAGAATTGGTTAACAGGTAGACAGCTGTTTGTCACACTATAGCTTAACTGACAAAATTTATTTCTCTATAAAAATAGTGGCTTTCTCTTGTTCATTTGTTCCTTTCTTTTCAGTTTAAAATTCAGAAATTTTTAGTTCATAAAATTCAAAATTTTATGAATTAAGGCATTAAGTTATTTTATTATCTATATTTTCAACTGAAATGATTGAAATACAGTCAAATAGAGATGTAAAATAAAAAAGCCAAAACCCTGCATTCTTGTTCTAGTTTTGCCATATTAAGAAAAAAAGGTCCTAGATAGATCATGCAATTTTTCTGAGTTCTGGAGTATCCATTTTTGTCTAATAACCAAATAATTGTCAATACCACATATAATATAATCTTAGAATAATGTAAAAAGTATTGGAGATGGGATAGGGTAATCTTAAAGAATACATTATATATGTGTAGCAGTGGCTAAAAATACCATTTTTTCCCCAGGAAGGTAATTGCTATAGGTATGTAAAGTTTCAGTTGAGAGAAAAATGTGTCTTTTGACACCCACAATGGTATTTCTACTTTAACTAGAAAAAGAAAGTGACTTCAAACAACATAATAAAAACTAAAATGCATGGAGCACTTTTTATTTCCCAGTTGTTATGCTGATGGCTTTAAAGGTTTCCTTATAAAATTCTCATAACAAGCCTAGGAGGTAAGTAGCATAATGACCATTACTTTAAAAAATGAGGAACCTGAGACTCCAAGGGAGTTTGGTAATATACACAAAGTGAAATAGTTAGTAAACACCGGAACGTGGATTCAGGATCTGAGAGCCTGGTTATAAAGCTGATATGATTTAACTATGCCTACAGCAATGATTTTGCAAACAGTGTAATTCCTTTAGAGAGGTTAGAAAAGATACGGAAAGAGATCATATTTTAGGCAAATAATGCTTTGAAAGACAATCTCTCTGTGTTTCAGAAAATAACCTAACTACAGTGACTTCTTAAGTAATCTGTCATGTATCCTTCCTCCTCTTCAAATGAGAAACAATTATTTGATTATTGAGAAGTAGATAAGGAAGCTTATATTCTGGATATTATTAAAGCTCCTTGGTCCTTCAAAAATGGTTTTGGTAGGCAATATAATTTTCTTTTGATGTTACCTCCCCAAAAAACTAGCATACAAAATTATCCCTTAAATATTTTTAAAAAATGCTTTTAAGGACTTTGATTAAAATAGCTGGGATCAAGTCGTGCTTTTTTTCAGTGTAACATTCTATTCATTTAACAAGGAGGAGTTTTCCAACTTACTCTGCTTGGCGCACAAGGAATCCTTTTGTTAATACCAACATTCAAAAATTGAGAGAGATCATATTAAAATATAAGTTTCTGTCATTTCTAGAAACATTGGAATATCTGCCAAACCTGGTTCTGAATTCCAGTGTGGCAAAGATCCACGGTTGCTGGGTAGCAGCTGCCACCTTTCGAGAGGCAGTGCACTTTGCTGTCTTTCCAAGACACCTGGGGCCCTCTGCATCATTTGCATTCCCAATCTGGTCTAAAAAGAAATTTGACTAGCTTTGCAATCTCCTAATACCACCATTTAATACCTTTTTTTCTCTTTTCAGTACTCATTAGGGTCTTGTGAAATGCCCTGAATCCAAAGCAGCAAAAAAAAGAAAAAAATAATTGTTGCCAATAGAAAAGAGGATGGATTAATTTGATTAATTTCCTTTGGATGCTTTGAAGTAAAGCATCAAAGAATCACTGTTTACCTCTTGAAATGTTCAGATTTGATGCTGGAATGAAGAAAGTCTAATTCAAGTTTTATTCAAAGGACAATTGCAAAGCATTGGAACTTTGCACTTAAAGAAATGTCACAGTTCATTTGAATCTTTTCTTGAAAAATATGTATTCGGCATTAATATTATTTACCCTCTGGCTTCAGTTAGTAAAAATAGTCTATTTTAATGTGATTTTTAAGTGTAAATTTCTAATTAAAATATATTTGCACTATAAAAGAAGCTTTCATCCAGAGAAAAGAAAATTTTAAATTATTTTTAATCTACTCAAATTTGGACTTTCAGAAAAACTTCCTAAATTATTTCATTATGGTAGTTGCTATAAAATAACCTAGCTCATGAAGTCTAAAAATAATCTTGTATGTTAGCTCTAAAATTATATGTGCATTATCTGAGTCAACTGAAAACCAAAAGAATGAATTTATGAAATTATTACATGCATTATTTAAAATACCACTTAGACTTTTTAGAATATTATTAGTATTTTAATTCTTTATAAAGCTAAAAATAAAAAAGGGCCCAGTGCAGTGGCTCACACCTGTAATCCCAGCTTTGGGAGGCGGAGGCAGGGGGATCACGAGGTCAGGAGATCGGGACTATCCTGGCTAACATGGTGAAGCCCTGCCTCTACTAAAAATACTAAAACTTAGCCAGGCATGGTGGCGGAGGCCTGTAGCCCCACCTACTCGGGAGGCTGAGGCAGGAGAATGGAGTGAACCCAGGAGGCAGAGCTTGCAGTGAGCCGAGATCGTGCCACTGCACTCCAGCCTGGGCCACAGAACGAGACTCCGTCTCAAATAAATAAATAAACAAATAGTAAATAAATAAATAATAAATATATATAAATAAAAATTAAAAAGGAGATACAGTTGTACTGTCTTTTCAATCCTTAGTTTATCTCTCTCCTTCTCTCACTCTACCGGTTTCTCTTTCTATCTGCCTCTCTTCTCTTTCTCCTCAACACACACACACACACACACACACACACACACACAGAGAGAGAGAGAACTGCAAGAGCTTTTTCCCTTAAAGTCTGAAAGATAATACTTAAATGATGTTTTGGAAGAAAGAAAAATTGATGCTAGGCCATTCTCTCCTTGGAATAGTCTGTGGTATACTCACCTGTGTTTGTGGTTAGAATCGATGGTTTTAAAATTATGTACAAGAAGATAATTTACCACTAATTTTAATAATACACATCCTCTGCTGTGGTTTGAATGTGTCACCTCTAAATTCCAGGTGTTTCCCACGTAATAGTATCAGGTGGTGGGGACTTTAAGAGCTGTTCCTCTGTTAGTGGGATTAAGGCTCTTATAAAAGAAGCCTCAGGCCAGGCGCAGGGACTCACGCCTGTAATCTCAACACTTTCAGTGGCTGAGGAGGGCAGATCACGAAGTCAGCAGTTCAAGACCAGCCTGACCAACATGATGAAACCGCGTCTCTACTAAAAATACAAAAATTAGCTGGGCATGGTGGCACATGCCTGTAGTCCCAGCTACTCAGGAGGCTGATGCAGGAGAATTGCTTGAACCTGGAATGGGGAGGTTGCAGTGAACCAAGATCCTGCCACTGCACTCCTGGGCAACAAGACTGAAATTCTGTTTCAAAAAAAAAAAGTCTCAGGTAGCATTTGGCTAGCTTGCTCCTCTGCCTCCGCCGGCCAGTCCTGTGAAGAAACAACATTCCTCCCCTCAGATGATGCAGCAATACCGTGCCATTTTGAAAGCAGAACAGCCTTCACCTGTGTTTGTCCTTCCCCTACATTTGGTTATCACCTGATAACCAAACAGGCTGGAGCCTTGATCTTCCCAGTCTCCAGAACTGTGAGAAAATAAGTATCTGTTCTTTATAAATGATCTTGTCTCAGCTGTTTTCTTAAATAATAGCATAAATCAACTAAGATATGCTCTAACAGTTCACTTTATAGACACCGTATTGAAAATTCTAAATATAATTTAGATTACCTTTATGCATAGAACTGTTCATTATGGTTTCTAATACTGAAAACCTGGAAACAGAACTTTGCAATTATAGTGGATAACAATTTTTCTGATACTACAATATGTATTATTCTGATGCATTTAAAATGATTATACACATATCATATATGTATGTGTATATATATGACTTTATATATCACATATGTAACATAGATTATCCTATATATAGCATTGATATATGATATATATGTAATATATGTAGTATTATACATAGCATAATATATATTACATATATCCCTCTGCAACTTGTTACATATATATAAATGATATATATCGAGTGTTATATATATTGCATATATATATAGACAGAGAGAGAATTTGTAAAAACAAAGGACATTAAATATATTTCATTGAATGTTAAAAGACCAGAAACTACCAGAAGTTTCAAAACACAGTTTATGTGTATGTTTGCATGTTTGTGTGTATATTTGTGTGAAGATTAACAAGTTGAATCTAAAAGGTATATGAAAACTCAAAGAGCAAAACATAACCAAGACAATCTTATTTAAAAGAAAAATGAAAAGACTTACATGTAAAGAATGACAATATATGTTGATTTTACATTACCCAAAATCAACACATTATATTATCATACTTTAACATACAATTTTTGTTATGATATATAGAATCTAGACTACAGAATTCTATATAGTAACCTTAAAAGTTAGCTTTTCTGCATTTTTAAAAGCTTTAGTTTTTCTGATTTTATCCTATTTCGTTTTCATTTTCTTTTTCAGTAATAAGGTCATATAACATTTGTGATCAAAAATAAAGTTTTTAGAAATAATTAGGTAGTCCGTACAAACAAACTCACTGCTCAACGTGGAACCACGGTGGTGCTCATGCTCCCTCTAGAGTCCCTACCACTATGACAGTCAGTAATTTTAGAACTAATGTTTCTTGCAATTGCTGAATTCTGTGTTTGCCCTCCCCCTACATTATTTCAACATTCACTTCCCCTCTGCAACCTGTTACAATTGCTCTTCCTATGGCCAGATATCTTAGTTTTTGGCTGTTGTGACAGAATACCACAGACTGGGTAGCTTACACAACAAACATTTTTCCAAGATGAATGTGCTGACGGTAGATCTAGTATCTGGTGAGGGCACTCTTCACGATTTGCCAATGGCTGTCTTCTAGTTATGTCTTCACAAGGCAGAGATAGAGAAGTAGAAAGAAAAAAATGTAAGCTCTCTCCAGTCTCTTATTATAAGGACACTAATCCCATCATGAGAGCTCCACTGTCATGACCTGATTACCTCCCAAAGGCCTCAGCTCTTAATACTAAATCCATTGGGAATCAGGATTTCAACACTCAAATGTTGAAATGTTTCACCACCCCCATTTTCTGGGGATGAAAACATTCAGTTCATAACATCAGACATATTAGTTATCTTGACATCTAAAGAAATAGTTCTGGATATAGCAGTGCTTCAAGAATTACAGACAATAGAGTTGAAATATTTTTAATATATGGTTCAAGAAGTTCAAGTATAGGTGCCATTCACTGTACTTTTATTTCTTCCTGAACTCTGCAAATTTTTTTTTAAAAAAATCATTTTAGTTGGAGTATCATTGTGATGGTTAATTTTAAGTGTCAACTTGATTGGATTGAAGTATGCCTAGATAGCTGGTAAAGGGCTGTTTCTAGGTATATCTGTGAGTGTGTTGCCAGAGGAGATTGGCATTTGAGACAGTGGACTGCGAGAGGAAGACCCCTCTCAGTGTAAGTTGGCACCCTTCAATCTGCTACCAGCATGTCCAGAACAAAGCAGGCAGAAGAAGGTGGGATAAGCTGGCTTGCTGAGTCTTCTGGCTTTCATCTTTCTCTCATTCTGAATGCTTCCTTTGGTTCCTCCTGCCCTTGGAAATCAGAATTCAGGTTATATGACCTTTCAACTCTTGGGCTTACAACAGTGGTTTGCTGGGGGCTCTCAGGCCTTCAGCCACAGACTGAAGGCTGTACTCTCAGCTTCCCTGCTTTTGAGGCCTTGAACTTTGAACAACTATCAGCTTTTTTTCTTCCCTGGCTTTCAGATGTCCTAGGTGGGACTTTGCCTTGTTATCATGTGAGTCAATTATTCCTAATAAACTCCGTTTCATATATACATATATCATATTATGTTTTGTTCCAGTTCTTAGAGAACCCTAATACAATCACATATGTGCAAAAGCATACAGAAAATGAAGACAAAATATATACCATATACAAGATAGACTATTATTTGCACCCTAGAATCATCCTCCTTTTCTCCATTCAGGGATACTAACGGTCTATTCTAAAATTAACCACTATCTTGTCCTCTAGAATCCTAGATTATATTACCCTGGTTTTTATCTTATATAAATGGAATCGTGCAGTATGAGTTACTTTTTCTTTATTTTGTTCAATATTGTCTTTTGACTCTGACTACATAACTCTATAGATATTTGTGGCTTATTACCATATATACATTATTTTACTGTGCAAATATACCATAATATTTATTAATTCTAATTTAGATGAGGATTTGGAATAATTCCATGTTTCATCAGTCAAGAGCACTCTTAGACTTGTGTCTAAGGCATATATGTACATATACCTGATGGATATAAACAAGATTATCTTCAGGAAGCTTTACATTTCCATATGCTGTTTCCTCTAGAATAGAACTGAGTGTATGATGTGAGATTGGTGGAATGTTTTACATTTTATATAAACATATGATTGGAAATTATATTCATTTTAAATATCTATCTTTCCTCTTTTCTCTGCAATGTTACATTAAAAATTGTAAAGATCATATATGAGAAACCCATAGCAAACATCATATTTAACAGGAAAACGCTGAAGCTTTTCCTCTAAGAACTGGAACAAGATAAAGATGTCCACTTTCATTATGCTTATTCAACGTAGTATGAAAATTCGATCCAAAGAAATTAGGCAAGAGAAAAAAATAAAAGGCATCCAAATGGAAAAAGAGGAAGGCAAATTATCCCTCTTTGCAGATGACATGATTTTATACATAGCAAAACCTAAAGGCTCCAGAAAAAATAGAAATCAAAGAAAAAGAAAAAAAAACTGCAAATAAATGAAAACTGAACTGATAAATGAATTCAGTAAAATTTCAGGATATATAATCAATGTGTAAAAATCAGTAGTGTTTTCCTACACCCATAATAAACTTTCTGGAAAGGAAATTAAGAAATTATGCCCATTTAGAGTAGCTACAAAAACTAATTAAATACCTAGACATAAATTTAAGAATGTGAAACATCTCTACAATAAAAACAACAAAAGACTAATAAAAAATTGAATAAGATACAGACAAATGGGAAGATATCCCATGCTCATGAGTTGGAAGAATTATTATTGTTAAATGACCAGACTACCCAAAATCCCATGCTCATGAGTTGGAAGAATTATTATTGTTAAATGACCAGACTACCCAAAACGATCTACAGATGCAATGCAATCACTAACCAAATACCAATGTCATTCTTCACAGAAATTAAAAAAAAAAATACTAAAACTCGCATGAAACAACGACAGGCCCTGAGTAGCCAAAGCAATACTGAACAAAGGAACAAAGCTGGGACATCACACTACCTGACTTCAAAAATAGTACAAAGCAAGAATAACCAAAACAGCATAGCAATATTAAAACTGACAGACCAATGAACAAAATAGAGAATCAAGAAATAAATACACATATTTACAGTCAACTGATGTGGCAAATGACAGGCCAAGAACATCGATTGAGGAAAGGGGCACTCTCCAATAAATCATGTTGGGAAAATGGGAGACCAATATCCAGAAGAATGGAACCAGACCCCTGTCTCTCACAATATACAAAAAACGACTAGAAGAGGCTAAAAACTTAAATGTGGGACCCCAAACTGTTAAACTATTAGGAAAAAAAAAAAAAGGTGTTTCAGGACATTCATCTAGGCAAAGATTTTTATGGGTAAGATAAAAAGGGAAAAAAGCAAAGAGACACCTGAAACTATGTCTAACTAAAAAGGTTTCTGTCTGCACAGCAAAGGAAACAATCAGCAGAGTGAAGAAAAAGCCTGCGGCAATGGAGGAAATATTTGAAAACCATTTATCTGGTAAGGGATTAATATTCAGAATATATAAGAAGCTCAAAACATTCAACAATAAAACCCCAAATAATCCAAATTTTAAAACTGGCAAAGAATCTGAATATGCATTTATCAAAAGAAGACATACAAAGGGCCAAGTAGATGAAAAAAATGTTCAACATCACTAATCATCAGGGAAATGTAAATGAAAACTATAATAAGATACCATCCCAGTTAGAACAACTACTATCAAAAAAGTGACAAATGTTGTCAAGAATGCAGAGAAAAGGGAACTCCTATATAATTCTGGTGGTAATACGAATCAGGACAGACATTTTGAAAAACAATATGGAGGTTTATCATAAAATGAACTACCATATGATCCAACAATCCCACTACTGGGTATTTATCCAAAAGAAAGGAAATCAGTACTTTGAAGAGATAGCTGCACCCTCTTGTTTATTGCAACACTACTCACAATAGCCAAGATATAGAATCAATGTAACCATCAACAAATGAATGGATAAAGAAAATGTGATTAGATAGATAGATATAGATGTACATACATGTATCTATCCATACATATATGTATCCATATATATACACACACATATAGATCTATCCATATATATACATATATGTATCTATCCATATATTCTCTCTCTCTCTCTCTCTCTCACACACACACACACACACATAAATTAAATCCTGTCTTTTGTGACTATATATATATATAAACCTGGGGGACATTATCTTAAGTGAAATAAGTCAGGGATATATATATATACCTGAGGGACATTATCTTAAGTGAAATAAGTCAGGAACATAAATACTGCAAGTTCTCACTCCTATGTGGGAGTTAAAAAAAAAAACAGAGTTCAGAGCTCATAGAAGTAGAGAGTGGAGTTTTGGTTATTGGAGGCTGCAAAGGGCAGTGGGGAAGGAAAGATGGGAAGAGGTTTTTTAATGGATACAAAATAACAGCTATTTGGAGGAATAAGTTCTACTGTTCTATGGCACTGTAGTGTAAATACAGTTAATAACAGTCTATTATATATGTTAAAATATTAGAAAAGAGGATTTTGTATGTTCCCAATGCAGAGGAATTGTAAGTATTTGAGGTGATAGATGTCCTAATTACACTGATTTGATCATTACACATTGTATAGAGGTATGAAAATATCACTCTGTCCCCCATAGATATGTACAATTATTGTGTCAACTAAAAATAAAATAAAACATATAGATACATATGCTTTGTAATCTTTTGTGGGCTGCTGACTTCTTTGGTAACTTTGGGTAGAAGTTATAGATACTTATAAACTGCATCAATAAAAAGATGTGGCATACCAAATAAAAATGAGTTTATTGATTTTTCTCAACAGTATATTTGGATTTCATTCTATTAATTTTGGTTCCTGTTTTCATTGGTGCTTTTCTTTTACTTTCTTTGATGTTAATCTATGGATATTTTCATAACTTTCTGAATCCGATATCTTGACCATAGATTTTTTTCAGCCTATTTGCATAAGATAATGAGTTTCTCTGCATTGTCTTTGTGTTAATATACAATTTTCAGCCTACTTAGGATATGATACTAAGCCTTTTAAAAAAACTTTTAAGTTCTGGGGTGCATGTGCAGGATTATTATATAGGTAAACTTGTGTCATGGCAGTTTGTTGTATAGATTATTTACTCACCCATGTATTAAGCCTAGTACCCATTAGTTATTTGTGCTGATGCTCTTCCTCCTCCCACCATCTATCCTCAGATAGGCCCCAGTGTGTGTTGTTCCCCTCTATGTGTCCATATGTTCTCATCATTTAGCTCCCACTTGTAAGTGAGGACATGTGGTATTTGATTTTCTTTTCCTGTGTTAGTTAGCTAAGGATAATGGCCTCCAGCTCCATCCGTATTCCTGTCAAAGGACATTATCTCATTTTTTGTGGCTGCATAGTATTCCATGGTGTATATGTACTACATTTTCTTTGTCTATCATTGATGAGCATTTAGGTTTATTCCATGTCTTTGCTATTGTAAATGTGAGTGCTGCAATGAACATACGCATGTATGTATCTTTATAATACAACAATTTATATTCCTTTTGATATTATATCCAGTAATTAGTTTGTTGGGTCAAATGGTATTCTTGTTTTTAGGACTTTGAAGAATTGCCACACTGTCTTCCACAATGTTTGAATCAGTTTATATTCCAAACTACAACGTGTAAGCCAATGTATAAGCATTTTTTTCCGTGACCTTACCAGCATCTGTTGTTTTTGACTTTATAATGATAGTCATTCTAACTGGTTTGAGATGATATCTCCTTGTAGTTTTTAATGTGCATTCCTCTAATGATCAGTGATGTTGAGCTTTTTTTCATATGATTGTTGGCCGCCATGTATGTCTTTTTTGAAAAGTGACTGTTCATGTCCTTTGCCCACTTTTTTATGTGTGTTTTTTTATTCTTATAAATTTGTTTAAGTTCCTTATAGATGGTAGATACTAGACCTTTGTCAGATGCATAGTTTGCAAACATTTTCTTCCATTCTGTATGCTGTCTGTTCACTCTGTTGATAATTTCCTTTTCTGTGCAGAAGCTCTTTAGTTTAATCAGATCTCATTTATCAATTTTTGCTTTTATTGCAATTGCTTTGGCATCTTTCTCATGAAATCTTTGTCGGTTCCTATGCCCTGAATGATATTGCCTAGGTTGAAGATAAAATGCTAAGTCTTGAATGATTTTTCAGTACTAAATCCTTAATAATTATTTTTGTAAGCATCCCTTCTTTATCAGCTGGAAAGATGTTAAGTTTTGACAGTAAAGGACATTAAGGGGGTATTGCAAGGGGAATGGGCTTCTTCGCCCCATGTATCTTCTTTTCTTTTTGTCACAGAGGTGATCACCTGTTGTTCAGAACACTGAAGCTAGAAAAAGCCTCAGCAAATAGCTGAAGTAAATTTGAGAGCTAGTTCTAGGGGCCTGAAGTCGATTTGACAGCAAGTTCAATAGCATCCTTAAGTGTATGCTAGCCAGCTTCCCAGCAAGTTCAATTGCACTCCACCTAACCCAGATGCAGCTTTTCCTGTTTCCTTTACACCTGAGGAGGCAGTTTCCTTCTTGCCAGCCTCACCCTGTGGAAGGTTAGTGAACTCCTCCACTATCTGCTGGGCTACAGCCACACCTGCTCCAGGAGGCCTGCGCTAGTAGGAGGGGCATGAGGAGGAGGGTGGCATATGGGAGAAGAGGAACTCTCCTATATGTATTCCTTCATTTTGTACTATGCATTAGCTCTAAGACCACTGGTTGCTTTCTATATTGGTATTCCTGCATTCTTTAGAGCTCTATTTCTCTTAAAAGCGAATTCCCATTTGCTCCATTCACCTGTTACTAAGTAATAATTTTTCGATAAGCTGCCCCCATTCCAATAACTACATAGTTTATCTTATGATTAAAGCAGCGTGATTAAGAGAAAGAGACAGATTCAATAAATCCAACTGACAAAATATAATGGTTAAATATTCGGGTCAAATAGAAAGCACATGGAAACATGAAAATACTGTCTGTAGATTAAAACTTCCTTATTGGAGAGGAACAAAAGAGGGAAAAATCTATGGACTTAATGACTAATCTCCAGAAAGAAGAAAAACAATCTCTTAACTAATTACACAAATTATTGCAACAGTAAGCATAAAGGCAGTTTTGAAAACTGTATGGCATATTTGGTAGGTTCATCCTAGGTGAAAAAGAAATCAGAAATCTAAAAGAATAGAACTAACTCAAAAAATAAATCAAAATGTGATTGAAATAAAATGGTTTAAGTGTTTCTCAAGTTCCCGGTGTCATGGAACACCATGTGCCTAATGCTTTGGTCATGCAACCAAGTGTGTATTTTTACAGCAACTGATAGTTTTCTAAGTCTTCCCAGACTTAACATTTCATCCCATTAGTTCTGGTCAGGCAATGCCCTTAACTTCACCACAACCAATCCCTAATCTTACAGATCAACCAACTTCACTGCCCTGGATGGGACTGAAACCTGCCTCTCCATGTGGGATATTTGTAATATCCAAATTAATGATTATAATCTAAATGCTATCTTAAGAAATCTAACAAAAATGGAATTTTTGGTTGAAAATATGTCTGCAAGTTTAGCACATCTCTAAAGTAATCAAAATAAAGAGGACGGGGAGTCACTTCTCAAAGAAACAATTTTACTTGTACATTTGACTCTTGAACAATACATATTTAAACCTCACAGGCACAATTATATGAAGTTTTTTCAGGAAAGTTACAATGATTGCGCCTGCCTCTCCTGTCTCCCCTTCTGCCTTCTCTACCTGTTCCACTGCTGCCACCCTGAGACAGCAAGATCCCTGCTTGTGCTCCACTTCAGCCTACTCAATGTGAAGATGATGAGGATGAACACCTGTATAATGATACATTTTCACTCAGTATATTTTCTCTTCCTTATGATGTCTTAGTAACATTTTCTTTTCTCTAACTTTATTGTTAAAATACAGTATATAATACATATAACATACAAAATATATGTTAATCAACTGTTTATGTTATCAGTAAGGTTTCCAGTCAATACTAGGTTAATAGTAATTAAGATTTTGGAGAGTCAAAAGTTATGTGTGGATTGTCGATTTTATAAGATCAGTGCCTCTAACCACAGCACTGCACAGAGGTCAACTGTATTTTAAATTTTCAAAATTCATGTGTGTCCTTCTAAGTCAGTAAAATAAACTGAATTCTGGTTCTGTTTGACTGGTGAAATCTCTTTTTGCAATGTTGAAATAATGAATGAGTGAATTAAATTTATTCCTGGCAATTTTAAAATTTCTTTTGTAAATTGATTAAAGCAGAACTTACATATAAAATTTCATGGATCTCTATTATATATAGAAGGAGTTTTTCTGAGTCAAATATTTTTAATGCTATATATTATATTGAAATACAAATTTTTTGTTTGCACTTTTCTATATGGCATCACAAAATGAACTCAAAATTGATTGTGACATTCAAATTTCCTTTGGTTATTTTATCTTACCAGTTTCATTTTGTTGTTGTTGTTGTTGTTTGCTTAACTTACTGTGGAATTCTGAATGTTACGTAAATTTTATCGAAATGTTACTTAAAAGTAATTCACAAAGAATCTATTAATGCATCTCTCATTACAAATTGTTCAAAGGCCATTTCTTCTCTCTTCATTTGATCCAAGTAAAAGAATAATCGTGTTTAAACTCTTCATTTCAAATCCATTCCTTGTGCAATTAAAAGCCCAAA
This sequence comes from Colobus angolensis palliatus, assembly GCF_000951035.1. NCBI lineage: Eukaryota > Metazoa > Chordata > Mammalia > Primates > Cercopithecidae > Colobus > Colobus angolensis. The sequence goes on from NW_012113919.1 coordinate 2,822,576, forward strand.
TCTAAAATGAACCAAAATATTAGCTAACTTCACATTTTCAAAATAGATATTCTGTACTGCATGACTTTTTCTCTGTATGGATTTAGAGTTAGTACCCACGAACATTTAAAAATATATGTATAAAATTCAAAATTCTTATTTTTAAAAAACATGTTCATACAAGAACTTGCCTCTCAAATAGATGGCAGTTTTATAAGTCACTTCTTTTTTCTTTTGACAGCATATTTGTCCTACTATATAAAACTCATGAAGAAAGGCTTGTAGTAAATGACAGTGTATTTCACAGGTCGTGTAATTTGCAATTTGTCATTCTTCATGTTGCAGGAAATGGTACATGGTGTCAATAACACATAAAGAATATATTAACATTTTTGCTGCCTTTCAGTATGAATATAGTTTTCTCTTGAATTCTGATGATAGACAAGCCAAACTGTAATGTTTTTCAACTATGAATTGTATAAGATATGAATTATGCTGTATATGATGCTATTACCCTAATAAATCTAATAAATGTGTCTTGTTTGTTTGGTGGAAGCGTTCTATAAATTTCTACAAAGAAAGGTACTTTTTATCATTCATTCATTAATTTAAGTATTAATCCAGTCTCTAAGGAATTAAAAAATTACTTAGTTTTGGGGGACCGAGGCAGGCTGATCACAAGGTCAAGAGATTGAGACCAACCTGGCCAACATGTTGAAACCCCATCTCTACTGAAAATACAAAAATTACCTGGGTGTAATTCCACGCACGTGTAGTGGCTCGCACCTGTAGTCCCACCTGCTGAGGCAGAAGAACTGCTTGAACTTGGGAGGTGGAGGTTGCAGTGAGCCGAGATGATGCCACTGCACTTAAACCTAGCGACAGAGCTAGACTCCAGCTCAATGTATTATATTATATTATATTATATATTTATATATAATATATGTAATACAAAATGTAAACATATATAATATATATTACACCATTAATGTGAGTATATTTTGTTATATATAATATAAAAATATATATCAATATATTATATATTAATATATATTATATTAATATAATATTATATTATATATTATATATTATAATATATGATATATTATCAAATATATTTATATTTAGGTAACAAAGATAGCTGTAAAATATTTTCTGCCCTTGTAAATCTCATAAAAACAGAAGAGAAGCTCACAACCATGTATAATTAAATGTGAGCATTTGTTGTTTGGGCACATGGGTGTTGCCTGGCAAGGCTGCTTGCCAAATATCCCTCTTTTGTTTTTTTGAGACGGAGTCTCGCTCTGTCTCCCAGGCTGGAGTGCAGTGGTGCGATCTCGGCTCACTGCAAGCTCCACCTCCCGGGTTCACGCCGTTCTCCTGCCTCAGCCTACCGAGTAGCTGGGACTACAGGCGCCCGCCACCGCGTCCGGCTAATTTTTTTTTGTTGTTGTTATTTTTAGTAGAGACAGGGTTTCACCGTGTTAGACAGGAAGGTCTCGATCTCCTGACCTCGTGATCCACCCGTCTCGGCCTCCCAAAGTGCTGGGATTACAGGCGTGAGCCACCGCGCCCGGCCAGTACCCCTCTTTTCTTATGTATGTACTAACAGAGGAGGATTTTTATGCCAATTATATATTTCTCACTTAATACCTCTTGCAGAAGTAGAGGTAGCAGCTACTTCACTGGGTGCTATGACCAGACATGTACCCAGTCTTAACCAACAGGACATTCACCCTTTCCTGTGGCCTCTCACTGTAGACTGAAGAGTGTGGGAGAAGTTTGTTTGTTGGGACATCACAGTGAATGCAGCAGTAATAGCTATGGTAGCTTTAGCTGTGGCATCTCTGGCAGTTGTCTTGGCAGAGGTACTACTGATGATATCTTGAATAGATTAAACCTATTGTATTTCCTTAGACTGGATTTTTTGCTTTCCAGCATCTGCTGATGTGGGCTTTATTTCAATTTCAAGATTTATGTTTCCTGTTGTTTCCAGGAGGGTTTCATTTACATCTAAATCCAATGAATCCTCCGCCAACAATAAAAAGTAAAAAGGGTGAGAAAGATTACCTAAAAAACCTGCCTATCCAGAAAATAAAAATTACTGGATAATAGTTTCTGTCCCCAAAGAGTAAAATTGTAATTAAAGCAATAGAAACACCGTCCACGTGGAGCATAACAGTCCTAACGTATTGTAGTTTTATGTTTTCATTTGTTTTCTTTTCAATTATTATTTTTTTTTTAACGCATTAAAACATCTAGGCCACTTAGAATAAGAGCCGTTGAGTGGCAAACATGTAGTCAGTGTGGGCTATTTTATTATTTATTGGGGTGGAGTCTATAGGGTAACAGCCCAGGTTACAGACCTACCCTGACTGCATTTATAAACTCTTCCATTGACACAGCTATGTGACTTTGGGCAAGGTACTTAACCTCTCTGTCCTTGAATTTGCTCAAAGGTGAATAAAAAATAGTATCATTCAGCACTGAAGTAGATAATTTATGTAATATTTTTAGAAGAGCTGTGATGGTTAATTTCATGTGTTTACTTGTTTCATGTGTTTACTTGTCTGGGCTAAGGACACTCAGATATTGTTAAACATTATTTCTGGATGTGTCTGCAAGAGTGTTTCAGAAGAGATTAACTTTTGAATCACTAGACCAAGTAAAGCAAATTGCCCTCCCCAATGTGACTAGGCATTATCTAATTCATTGAGGGCTTAAATAGAACAAAAGACAGATGCAATGAGAATTCACTCTCTCTACCTGACTACTTGAGCTAGGACATTGGTCTTCTTTTGCCCTAGGACTGGGACTCACACCATTAGTGTTCCTATTGCTTCTCAGACCCTCAGCCTACACAAGCTTTCAGAATTGAACTAGAAATCACAATATTGGTCATCCTGGTTCTTTGGCCTTTGAACTCTGATTGGAACCATATCACCCACTTTCCTGGCTCTCCAGCTTACAGATGGCAGAATGTGAGACTTCTCAGTCTCCATAATCACAGGAGCTAATGTCTTATAAAAATTTATCTCCCTCTATGTATGTACAATTGTCCCTCAGTATCTGTGGAAGATTGGTTCCATGGATATTAAAATTCTTAAATACTTAAGATCCTAATATAAAATGTGACAGTATTTGCATACAGTTATGTATACCCTTCTGTATACTTTGAGTCATCTCTAAATTTCTCATAATACCAACTATAATGTAAATGTGCTGCAAGAGTTGTTATACTGTATTCTTTAAGGGATAATGACAAGGAAAAAAATGTCTGTATATGTTCAGTACAAATGCATTTCTTTTAGTATGTTTGATCCACAGTTGGTTAAACTTAGGGATAGGGAGGAACAATTGTGTGTGTGTGTGTGTGTGTGTGTGTGTGTGTCTGTCTGTCTTTATATGTGTATACCTTATTGTCCTGTTTCTTTGGAGATCCTTTGCCCGTAAAGGGCAAGAGTGGTTCTATAGGAATACAATTTTAAGAATGAGTTTTCTAATTTTATTCTGGATTTCCTGGATTTGGCACTCTAATATGATTAGATTTTAAAATGATAATGACTTTTATTAGAGTACTCTAGAGAGATAGAAGCAAGAGAATACACACACACACACATATATATACATATATATGAGTGCATACACATGCAGACATACATACATACAGATAGATACACACACATAATTTATACATATGGGGGAATTGGATCACATGGTTATCGAGGCTGAGAGGTCCCTGAGAAGTCCCACGGTAGGTCATCTGCAAACTGGAGAACAAAATAAGCTGGTAGTTTGACTCAGCTTAAGTCCAAAGGCCTGAGAACCAGGTCAATCAGTAGTGTAACTCTTAATCTGAGGCCAAAGCCTAAGGACCTGGAGAACCGTTGATGCAAATTTGGAAATCCAAAGGCCAAGGAACTTGTATGTTCAAGGTAAGGAGAAGAAAGTTGTCCCTGCTTCAGAGGAGGGAACGTATTGGCCTTTCTTCTTCTGTTTTTTTTTTCTATTCACTTCCTCTGCCAACTGATTGATACCCACCCACACTGGGTGAGGGTGAATCTTCCTTACTCAATCCACTAATTCAAATCCCAGTCTCTTTCAGAAACACCCGAACTGACTGATATGGTTGGGCTCTGTGTCCCCATCCAAATCTCACCTTGAATTGTAATCCCAACATGTGGAGGGAGGGACCCTATGGGAGGTGATCAGATCATGGCGGTGATTTCCTCCACGCTGTTCTCACAGTGGCGGGTGAGTTCTTCAAGATCTCATGGTTTAAAAGGTGTGGTGCTTTCTCCCACTTTCTTTCTCTCTCCCGTCACCATGTAAGACATGTCTTGCTTCCCCTTCACCTTCCGCCATGATTGTAAGTTTCCTGATAGTCAATTAAACCTCTTTTCTTTATAAATTATGCAGTCTCAGGTATTCTTTATAGCAGTGTGAAAACGGACTGATACACAGACATCCCCAGAAATAATGCTTTACCATCTATCTGGGTATCCCTTAATCCAGTCAAGTTGACACATAAAAGTAAACATCACAAAATGTTATTTTTTGTAGCAATGATAGCATCAATGATCTGTGGCACGATTTGGCAACAGAAATATCCAAAATATCTCCTTTGAGTACTCCTAATCAACCATTTATAAGAAGCAAGGAGCTGGGACATTGTGTATATAAACAGTTTTAAAAACTGTTTTCAAACATGTTTGGAAAACTAATGGATATCATGAGGCTGACCAGTTGCTCCTAACATCACTGGACAAAATAGCGAAAGAAAATAATGAACTCAGAGGTTCGAATTCTTAGCTCAAGTGGCACATAAATGAACCAAAATCTTCTATGTGTGCTTGGAAAGAGATTCTTATCTCCTGTAGCCAGAGGACTGGGATTGTTGAAAATCAAATACAGAGTAACAACTGAGTAACAACACAAGTTGAACTCCAAGCCTCACGGAGCTTGTGAAGATATTAATTGCAAAATAATGGGATCCTCTCAGTTGTGATGGAGATATATGGGAAGACCCTGACAAAGCAGAAAAAAATTGAGCTCATGGATTCTAACAAGTATTTTCTGCCAGTGGAAGAGACTTCCCCATTCTCAGTGGTATCAACCTCTGAACCCCATCTAAGGGGATTAATCCTTCCTTGCTTGAGAAAACTGTAGTGGCTTTTCCTGGGAAAGTTGTCAGGCAAGACAATGCTTACCCACCTCAGAACCCATCTCCACCACCCCTCTTCACTTCTACACCTATAACTACATTTAATTCCCAGAAGACCCCTAAAGGTAAGATACAACGTGAAACCCATGAGGAGCGTACTTATAGAATGCCTTCTTCACCATTATGGTAATTTTACACAGAACTAATTCTAATTCTTTAGTGCTTCATTTCACAGCTTGAAAAAAAAAAGTGTGGCAATTGGCCCATGTTATTGGAACTACTCTTATCATGTTTCCCAACATCCTGTAGCTGGCCTGAGGTAGAATGGTGGGATGACTTTTGAAGAATCAGTTATAGTGCCTTCTATCTGGCACTACCACTGCATTAGTTGAGATATAGGTCTCCTTCCCTTGGAGTGAAACTTATACCATCAGCACCTCTTGTTCTCAGATATCAGGACTGGAACTAGAAATTATATCACTGACTTTCCTGTGTCTTCAGCAGATTGTATATGGCAGATTATGGAACTTCTCAACCACCATAATCATATGAGTCAATTCCTCATAATAAATCTCTTTATATATAAATATATAAATATAAATATAAACATTTCCTACTGGCTTGTTGGTTCTGTTTCTCTAGAAAACCTTGACTAGTTAAAAAATGTTGACATATACTAATAATATGCAAACATTGAATGCTATCTAGTTCTTGTTTAATTAAATTCTTGTCTAGTATTTTCCAATAAATAAATTTAAATTTAATAGTGACATGACACATATTTAATATCTTGTTAATAATAAAAACTTTTATATTTTTAATGTTTTCTTTGAATAGACCTTCATGTATATTTTACATACTTTGTTATGTTTTGTTCCACAAGTCCTTAATTTATAAATAGTTATTATGATTTTGATTTCCTCTCAGAGCAAATAGAGTTATATAGATGAAATTTATATCATAATTTTCTAGAGGTTATTGCATGTGGTATTAAGCTTATTAAATTCTTAAGTTACTGCACTGAAGCCAGAGACTATGGTCTCTTTCTAATTTTAGTAATTGATTATAGTTTATAGCCTTGAGAACATCAATTTTGAACGCTCTCTGAACATGTGAGAAATCTTTACATGTTTATTTGGTCTAATTTATAAATTTCCACATAAACTTATTAACTCAGGCTTATTAATTATGTTCTTCAAAATCTGTATCATTTCTGATATTATATTATTTTGACAGATGAATTAAAATTTACACTTATATTGTAAGATGCTGTATTAATCATGTTTCTGTGAAAATTTTTTTTCACCTTTTTGTGATACAAAAATGGTTTGTGTTCATATTATTATATATTGTGCATTTACCATCATAGAACAATCCTTTTTGTACTGAATTTAATTTTCCCTTGAATTTTCCTGAAATATTGATATTAACATGCCTCCTTTTTTTTTTTTTTTTTTGTCATGAATGGGCTCTTTACCATCTGTGCCAGTGGGAATACTCTCAGCAGAGCCAGGCTTCATGGAAAGGAATAAAATGGGGATTATGGGCTTATTCAGAGCTTTAGAGAACAGTCATGTTCTAACCAAGTATTCCTGAAGTGAATGGTTCATTTATTCTATATGGCCAGCAGTGATGCCCGATCACTGTTTCTCTTACACAGAAATGACAATTTTCTACATTAATGTCACCTACACAGTTTAACATTATCTACAGCTGTCAACGTACACGGACTGCTTATCAAATTTTCTGGGCATAGTGCAAAATGAAAATGCAGGGTCTCTTGTGCAAAGATTCTTAAAAATTTCAATATGGCAACAGTGGAACACTGAATCAAGCATGGAGTCCCTTTAAGTGTGTGGCCCTGTGTGACTGCAATGAATGCATGCCTACTGTAGCTGCCTCTGATTGTACCTTCTGATTTTCAGTAGTAACATTGCCATCTTCTCCCTGAATCACTTCAGAAGAAACAATGGGGAGCAGGAGAAAACCCAGTGATTTTCTTCCCAGTCATTGATTTTCAGTTTTAACATGTGGTAGCTTAAATTCAATGGAGCCGAAGACACAGTTGAAGTACTATAGTCATAATAACCCATGGAACTACTACACTTTTTATTTATTTTATAGCGTACAGAGGATTGCTTTCTGTAACATACCTTCAGGTTAAAAGCTGAAGGAATTAATAATAATAAAAGCATCTGGAATTTAGATGAGACACAACTTCCGAGTGCATAAAATATCTTTTATTACCTGTAATGTTACTTTGCTTTTACTATCAATATTGTCATGTAAGGCATTTTCTTAGCTGTATTATTATGGGTATTTTTGTTTTTGTCATTGTTTATGATGTGGTAATATTTATCAATGTTATTTATTTGAATTGTATTTCAAAAACTATTATATGATGCGGATGACTGATGATTGGAGAACTAAATGTACATCATCCATGAATTATTTGTACTAAAATTACATACATGCAAGAATCAATGGACTCTGAGTCTCAGTCATAAAGTTCATAAATTAATTATATTTTCATTTACTCATTCTGTGATATTTGTTCATATCATTTTATTTTAAATAGCCTGTTGGCGAATCTGTTGCAATTTCAAGGCTAGAAAAAAATTATTTCTACTTCTTAATTTAATTATATTACTTAGTTTTAAAGTCTAAATGCATCATAACTCAAAGTTAATTGCAGAGGCTTTTTATTAAATTATTTCAACATATTCTGCTCTTTATATTTATAAGCTCTTTTACCTTGCTTGTATTTAAGATATCAAAGTAGCCTTAAAAGCTTATTACAAATGATAGCTTTTTCACTTAGATTAATCTGCTACTATGATACAAAGGGTGTTTTATTAAAATTTCATTTTCTTCTATCAGCACTTATATTAGTAATTTAAATTTGGTCACAGAGTAATCAATTAAAGTAAACCATGCTGTGTGAACACTAAACCTAACACATTAATTTAATCTATTTTGGCTACTCCTGCTGTCTCACAAATCATTTCTATGGTTACAAGGCATTTGTCAAAGTTTCTAATGGAAAAACATCCCATGATGGCAAGGCCTTTACTAAATTAAGGTAAGATTTATGGATGATAACAATATTTGAATTAAATTTCGATAACTTAAGTGGCATTTTTCTAATACCACAGAACACATACAATAAATACAAGCTAACTACATTAAAATCTAATTTTAAATTACTACAAAAAATGGCAGTGGGAGATTAATCATAGGAGCTGTACAAATGATTTTATAAGAAAAGCGTATAATTTAATTAACTCTCTGCTTTGCCAAAGATAGTGAAGTGGCAAAGCAAATCTTAGAGCTGGCATATAAGTGGGATTGTGTCCAAATACCACCTTCTCCTTTGGGACTGGATCTTTTTCCATGTTCCTAGTGAGGATTTGTTAATTTTCAGCAGAATAATAGAACAAATGACTTTACAAACAATTCTGTCTGCAATCACAGAAATCTGATATAAATTCTTAAAATTATAAACTAAACATAAACTTTTGTAAATGCACTCAAGTTATAACGAATTTACCTTCACACAAAAAGAGATCTGGTCTTTGCCTTTGCCTTTTGGAACAGAATCCCCCTGGAATGTAATGCCAGACAGCTGTGTCTTTGTGTGGGGTGGTTGCTTGTCACACTGGATTAGGCTGGGGTGTGATCAGGATAGAAATGACCAACAGCGTAATAAAGGGCAGGGCTTTGACTCATACAGCATCATTTGAATTAGGTCAACCAGGTGAGCAATTAAAGACTTGGGAACAACTAATTGCTGAAGCTGAGGTGAGCTTCTCTGTTTGGCAGTAGTCTGTGGGTATTACTACACATTGATAGAGTAACACCTCCTGACTCCACAGGGAGAAGACAATGAAAGCTCTGCATTTGGCTCTTCCCAGACTCTGCCCTATTAGCTTCATTCTTTGACTGATTTTATTCTGTATCTGTTTCCTATAATAAATCATAACCATGAATATGATAACCTATAATGGGTCCTTGGAGTCCTTGTAGCAAGTCTCTTGGATTTGCAATTGATGTGAGAAGGGAAGGTGGTCAGGTGTTGTTGAAGATTGTGTTTCTTCTAACTTTCTAGTTGTCCTAATCTCTCAAAATACTACACATTGCATTGCAGAAAAAAATAAACACAAAAATGTTCTTTTATCTGACTCTTGACAAATAAAGAAGCTGAAATAAATTGATAGAAAAAAATCATGAAAATATGGACAGATAATTATATGCATAACATAAGTGTATGTTAAAGAAAATGCAAAAAGTATTTCCAGTGATTTTAATCATGTCATCTAAAGAATTTAAAACTCCATATTTACCTTTAGAAACCTAGAAGGTTGGAACTTTAAAACTCCGGTTATCTTATTGGAATTTTTTTCTTTTTTTTTGTTTTCGAGATGGAGTCTCACTCTGTCGCCCAGGCTGGAGTTCAAGAGTATGATATTGGCTCACTGCAACCTCTGTCCCCTGGGTTCAAGCAATTCTCCTGCCTCAGCCTCACGAGTAGCTGGGATTACAGACTTCTGCCACCACACCTGGCTAATTTTTACATTTTTGGTAGAGATGGGGTTTCACCATCTTGGCTAGGCTGGTCTTGAACTCCTGACTTCGTGATCCACCTGCCTCAGCCTCCCAAAGTGCTGGGATTACAGGCGTCTTATTGGAAATTTTAATGTGATAAATACGCTGCTCTTGAAGCTTAGTTTTTTATTTCCTTTACCTCTATTTTGTTAAACTGTTGTAAACTTCAGCTGAACGAACTCTCCATGACCAACTCATGAACTTACTCCAGAATTGCCATTAATATCTCACTTTTGACTACAGTCAGAAGTCTTTACTGTATTCTCACTTGTTTTTGAGCCGGTTGAAATTTACAGTCATTGAGCAGCTCACAACAAATTTTGCTTTTTTCCATAATTACCCTAGGTACATGGTACATAATTTAATTGGCTTTTTTATTAGCATTCTTCATTCTCTCCTTCATCCTTTGCCTCAGCATAAAAATCCCCCCAAATTGTATATATATTCCCAGCAACCTCCTTCTTTCTTAATTCAAGCCTATTATTGCTCTCTAAACGGAAAGGCATAATTGTTCACATGCTTTGCTTTGTGTGCTGTGCTAGGCACCAAGGATACAATGCTAACCATGAGGGACACCATTACTGCCCTTAGCATAAGCCATCTGGGAAAGAAAAGGAAAAAATTACAAAGCCTGGTAGTAAACTCTGAAAAGGGTTAAGTAGAGAAAATACATCAGGGTGATCTAACCAAGTCAAGGACAGCAGAAATGTCAATGACTACTTCCCAAAGAATGTGCAGTCTAAGCAAGATTCACTGGCAGCCTTTAACATCAAATTTTAAAACACAGTTCTAGTCAATTAGCCAAGCTCTGAGAAACATTTGCCTTTACTCTTGTTCCTATGTATTCTTTGTTTTCTATTTCCATTCTGAGAATATCGATAATAAACTTCATCTACTTTTTTCTTCAGCTTTATTGATGTATAATTGACACATAAAATATATATATATATATTTAAGTGTAGAACTTGATATTTTGGTAAATATAACATTGTGTAATAATCATCACAATCAAGCTAACATATGTATCACCTCACGTACTGACTTTATCTGTGTATATGATGGGAGGTTTAGTCTCAGCAGACTTTAAGTAAACAATACAGTATTTTTAGTAGCCACTGTTCTGTACTTCAGATCTCCAAAACATATTCATCTCGCATAACTGAGACTCTATAGCCTTTGATCAACGTCTCCCCACTTTCCCCATTCTCTAACTCTGCATCCACTCTCCAATTAATTGCACTCTTACTTCCCCTTTTCAGTGTTCCACTGAAGCTATTCTGACATCTTCATGCCTCTGACTGTATTAGCTCTTGGAAGTATTTTAGGTATGCATTTATTCATTCACAGATTGTACATCTAGAGACACATACGTAATCTTTTAACAAAAAAAGTAGTTGAAGTTGACTCTTTGGTTCTACTATTCCTGAAAAAGAAAAGAATATTGATTTCTTAAAACATAATGTTAATTTCCACAATATTACTTTCCCAATTCTTCTTTTAATTCACTTATTTTCCCTATTTTATTTCCTTAGCTTCCTTGTGTTGTCCTTGTCCCGGTACCTGTTACCTTAGTCTTCCTGCAAACAACTAGTGCTTTTAACTACGTATTTTAAAATATTGACTCATTAATCAATATCTCTAATGTTATTTTATCCAGCTTTCTCTCTCTCTTTCTTTTTTCTTTTCTTTTTATTTATTTATTTTTTTTTTGAGACAGAGTCTCACTCTGTCGCCCAGGCTGGAGTGCAGTGGCGCAATCTTGGTCTCACTGCAAGCTCCTCCTCCCAGGCTCAGGCCATTCTCCTGCCTCAGGCTCCAGAGTTGCTGGGACTACAAGTGTCCGCCACCAAGCCAGGTTAATTTTTTGTATTTTTAGTAGAGACGGGGTTTCATCATGTTAGCCAAGGTGGTCTCCGTCTCCTGATCTCATCATCCGCCCACCTAGGCCTCCCAAAGTGCGGGGATTACAGGCCTGAGCCACTGCGCCGGGCCCCAGCTATTTATTTCAAACTGCTTGCTAGATCTTCCCACCTTGATGTCCACTAAAAATCACATATTTAACATGACAAAAGCAAAACATATGTGTGTACATTATATAACAGATAGCTTTATATATGCATGTTTTTGTTTATCTCTAGCACATTTATTTATTATCTGTGTTCCCTACAGCTGCATTAAGGAAGTTTTATAGTTTTACTGATATCTCCCTTGTCTCCTCAGTGAATACTTGGTAACTTACAATTATGAGTAATAATCAAGTTTTCTGTTTCTAAAGATATAAAAGTTTGAGAGAATAAAGTAAGAAATGACTAGAACTAATTATTAACACTTGGAATGCCTTATATGTAGAAGTATAATGAGGGGAGCTGAGAAAACAGTAAGAAAATAACATTGCTTTAATTTCATCATTTTTACTTTATACTCAGGGGATACATGGGCAATTTTGTTAAACGGCTGTATTGTGTAATGCTAAGTGAGGTTTGGGGTACGATTGATCCTATCACCCAGGTTTGAAGCACAGTGCCCAAAAGTTAGTTTTTCCACTCTTTCCCCTGTCTCTTGCTCCCCTCTCTGGTGGTCCCCAGTGTCCATTGTTTCCATCTTTATGTCAGTAAGTACCCAATATTTAGAACCCAATTGGAAGTGAGAACATGCCGTATTTGGTTTTCCATTCTGCATTAATTTGCATAGCATAATGGCCTCCAGCTGCATCCATATTGCCACAAAAGACATAATTTTATTATTTTTGTTTTGCGGCAGGATAGTATTTCATGGGGTGTATGTACTACATTTTCTTTGTCCAAACCACCATTTTGGGCACCTAGGTTGATTCCATGTATTTGCTATTGTGAATAGTGCTGCCATGAACATGTGAGTGCATGTGTCTTTCTGGTAGAATAATTTGATCTCTTTTGGCTATATACCCAGTAGTAGGATTGCTGGGTTGAATGGTAGTTCTGTTTTTAGTTCTCTGAGAAATCGCCAGACTATTTTCCACAGTGGCGGAACGAATCTACATTCCCACCAACTGTGTATACATGTTCCCTTTTCGCCACAACCTCACCAACATCAGTTGTTTTTTTGACTTTTTAATGATAGCCATTTTGATTGGTGTGAAATGGTATTTTATCATGGTTTTGATTTTCATTTTTCTTATGATTCGCAATGCTGAGCAATTCTTCATGTGTTCATAGGCTGCTTACATGTCCTCTTTGAGAAGTATCTGCTCATGTTTTTTGCTTACTTTATAATAGGGTTATTATTATTATTTTTTACTTATTGAATTGTTTAAGTTTCTTATAGATTCTGCATATTAGACCTTTTTTGGGTATATAGATTGTAAGTTAAAAATATTATTTTTTAAAATCCTAACAAGGAATTTTTCAGAGTTGCAAGATATTCATCTTCATAATGAAAAACTAACTTTCCCTAGGTCCAGGAATGCTATGTTCTTTCCTAAATGAAGCATCACAAATTCTCATAGCACTGTGGGTAATTTGAAATATGTTGAGGACATCTGGGGATGGGATTAAGATAGTGAGAGGAGGTCTCTAGATGTTGTCCAATGTCTCCCGTGGAGGGATGGGCTGCGTATCATTCTCAGTGGAGATCAATAATGTAAAAATAAATATGTGAACTACAGAATATAAGAGTACGTACAACTATGGCAATATATCAATATATGGGACATTTAAAATTCTAGTTACTCTTTATTAATGGAATATTAAAAACAATTCTTCACAATAGTTTCCCTTTTGACCTATTTTTTATTTTTTCAGTATATAAGTTTTGTTAATCTTCTGTGTCTCTTCTGTGTCTTTCCCCTACTCCCACCCCTCCTCCTTCAGGAGCTGGGTTTGGTGGATTTCTGATATTAGGCTTTTATGACTTTTATGATATTAGGCTTTATGGAGAAAGTAACTTCTTGATGCCATGACTTACATTCAAGTTCTTATCCCACAATAAGTAAACAAAAATATTTTCTATAAAATATATTTCTCATCAATTTTAATTTAACAGTGAGAAAACAAGGGATAAATATATACTCTAAATTTGTATTACAGGTTATTTAATATTTATGCAGTCTGTACTAAGATGCAATTGCACAGTCTTGTGATTACACATGATCTTTTGATAGCTCAATTTCAGTGTAAATACTGAAACAAAAATCAAATGTAGAGCTTCTTTTACATTCAAATTTATATCACTTTTTAAACAACTATTGAATGGAATTGTTGAATGAATTATTTCTCACTCATGTAAAATAGGAATATAAGACTCTAGTGAAATCACACATTTTCACAACAAAATGTATTTTTTGACATCTGAACATCTGAGGAAATATACATACATATAAGCACTTTAATTTAGTGACATAAAGATAAGAGTTTTTTTGTGTTGTTGTTGTTTGTTTGTTTTTGAAACAGAGTCTCACTGTGTCATCCATGCTGGAGTACAATGACATGATCTTAGCTCACTGCAAACTCCGCCTCCCCGATTCAAGCAGTTCTCCCACTTCAGCCTCCTGAGTAGCTGGGATTACAGGCATGTGCCACCACATCAGATTGATTTTGGTATTTTTAGTAGAGATAGGGTTTCACCATGTTGGTCAGGCTGATCTTGAACTCTTGACCTCAGGTGATCCACCCTTCTCAGCCTCCCAAAGTGCTGCGATTCCAGGAGTGAGCCATTGCGCCAGTCCCAAGTTAAGAGTTTTGAGTACTCAGAAGAAAATTCGATACATTTAATTTGTATATAGCATATCCCAAAGTTTACCTGTCTCTAATAATTCAAATAAAGACATTTTCTTTAGTTTTCTATTAGTCTGTATTCCTATAGTCATAGATGCTTCAGAAACATTTGAAAACTTAAAAAAACAAATGCTTACTGAACGTTTTACTCAGAATAAGGTGAATCCATAGATAAGTTGGGAAGAACTGATGTCTTACAAAACTGAGTCTTTAACTACATGAACATGATACATCTTACCATTGGTTTAGTTTGTCTTAAATTTATCCAATAACATTTTCTTGTTTTCTCTTAAAGATTTGAAAATATCATTTACTCTAGATATTCCCCAAGATATCTGACATGCTTGAATGTTATTTTAAATTTTATAATTTAAAGTTTAACTTTCCAACTGTGATTGGCCTTTAGAAATATAATTGATTTCTCAATATGCAATGACCTTCTTAAATTGACAGTCCAGTTTGTACTGGATCAGCTTTGTCTGAGAACACAGCAACGCTGTCCAAATCCCGAGACCAAGAGACTTGATCAAACCCTAGCATGGCTTCTAGCAGCATACGGCCATGTTCCTCGATGGCCCTAGCATTCCATTAAAATGTCCGCCTAAGAAAGATCTACACTGCCAGGGAACTTACTATTTATTTGTTGTAGCTGATACCTGACAAATGGCTTCCCTTTCCTGGAGCATTTACTTAAAACGTCTTGCCATTGTAAATGTGTATTTTTTACAACTCAGAAATATGTCTCTCAAAGGTCTAAGAGCCTTTTTTGTTGTTGTTGTTGTTACAGAGTATCTCTCTGTTGCCCAGGCTGGAGTGCAGTGAGGCCATCTCGGCTCACTACAAGCTTCGCCTCCCGGGTTCACGCCATTCTTCTGTCTCAGCCTCAGGAGTAGCTGGGACTACAGGCACTCGCCACCACACCCGGCTGATTTTTTGTATTTTTAGTAGAGACGGCGTTTCACTGTGTTAACCAGGATGGTCTCGATCTCCTAACCTCATTATCCACCCTCCTCGGCCTCCCAAAGTGCTGGGATTACAGGCGTGAGTCACCACTCCCGGCCGCCATTTTTTTTTTTTTAATATAATCGTGGGGAAGACAGGGCATCTACCAGTCTCTGTGGGAAGCTGGAATTCTCACTTTGATAACTGCCAGCTGGTAGACACAGCTGGCCTCATCACATTCACGTTGACCATCCTTTGTAATTTTTCACTTCTTTGAATCTACTGAACCTCTGCTATCTCCCTTCCATCAGTTTTCTTTTAGAATGTCCATTTGCCTCTGCAAAATTTGGGATGCAGCTCAGTTCTTTCCCTATTGTTGGTAGTTACTGAATAAAATCTGTTCTCACCGCTTTAGCTAATGTCTAGCTCTGTTAATTTCTGACATATTAAACAGGAAATGTATTAGAATCCTGTGGCTTTGTTTAGATTACAAATGGCTGAAAAACTATTTTTTTTGTGATGCATAGAAGATAGAGTTAAAGCAGCAGTCATCATTTCCTGAAGATCATTATTATTTGACGTAGTAACATACAGGAAGTTTTCAGGTTGCCTTGCTGTTCTGTTGACAGTCAGATATTCCCCCTAATTGCCATCCCTGCTGAGCATAGAAGCCCCAAGCTCACCATTGAATACTCGGCTATGACCAAAGAAATGTACAGAGGCAACGTATTTCCATAGGCTATTGTACAACTTCTTCATATCCCCACTCCAGTGGTAATATGTACCTGGTGTCCTAGATTCTCCGTTACTTACTAACTTACCTACCTATGCCAATGTTCCTTGAGTTTTGTTACCAAATTTTCGTCTAATTTTTCTACTTCAGATTCATCTACTTTCCTAGCTTCTGATACGGTTTTTGAGATTTTATATTATGAATTCCTTATTTCATAATATTCATACTGGCTCTACTTTCTTGGACAAATCCTATCAAATACAGTTAATAGTGCTAGAGTTGTGGTGTTACTGTATAAAAATCTAAGATATTTTACCTTGCATTGACTGAAAAAAAAAAAAAACTGGCATTGAATGTCGGAAAGACAATAAGAATATTGTTATTAGGGGCTGAAAATAAGGTGGGTCGTATTCTGTATGGAAGAATGTTTTGCAACACTGTCTATTTAATATGGAAGGTGGATAATATATCTAAATGAGTACTTTTGTGGGATTAGAAAATGAAACTATTTCTCATTATCAGCTTCTTTAGCAGAGGAAGGAAAAGAATTCTAGTGTAAGGAAAGGCCTAGGCGTCAGAAGATGTCTAATCAAAAGCACTGACCGTAAAACATCAAGGTAAACTCAACAGTATAGACTGAGGACCCTTTAATAAGCATTTTACTTTAAAAAATCAACAGAGAAAGAATTGAATTATAAATTCACTTAACTATTCAAAAGGACTCCAAGTATCAAAATGGCATGTAATTCAGTAGCCTGATACATAGTCCAAAGTAGACAGTGGTCTATCGCAGAAAGATTTATTGTTATGCCTTTTGTTAAAGGACATAATGCTGATAAGATTCATAGATTAAAACATCTATAGCATTTTCAGAATTGCATAAACAGAAGAACTGCCAGTTTGGACTCAAAGGGACAGTGACACTTTAAAATATAAAGAGGTCACTGGGCCAGCAAAGCATAGGAAATAAGCTGAGAAAACTTCCCAGTCGAAGTGTAAGTCTTTTCTTTGTTGGAAAAAAAATAGACAATAACATATATAGCTAAGTGTCCAGTCATTGGAGCAAAATACCTAAAAGAGGAATTCCCAAGGATCAGAACTTGACCCTAACATTACCTTCCCTCGGAGAAAGGGGAATTGGCAACATGTGCCTGACTCAGTTTCAAACTTGCTGTGAAACAATGGCTGCTATGTGTTTTCAGATTCATTTTCTTAAAACAACAACAAAAAAGGAAGAATGTCTGCTACAGATACTGTTCTCTATCTCTACTGGCCTTAATGGTGGCTTCCAAAAAGATATATCCAAGTCTTAATTTCCAAATACTATGAATATTATTCTTTATGGCAAAAAGGTAGTATTAGTTATTTATAGCAAATAACATGATTAAGTTAAGACTTTTGAAAGGAGGAACTTCCATTATATTGTCTAGGTGTGTTGTAAATGCCATCACATATGTCCTACAAACAGGAGGCAGATTAAGATGAGAGAGACAGACACATACACGGAAAAGAAATGCAAAGTAAGAAACAGGAGATGCAAACCAAGCCAAGTAATGTTGAAAGCCACCAAAAGCTTGAAGATACAAGAAACAAATTCTCCCCCAGAACCTTCAGAGAGAGCATAGCCTTGCCTTAATTCAGGCTTCTAGTTTCCACAGCTGTTAAAGAAGGAATTTATGTTGTTTTAAGCCACCAAGCTTGTGGAGTTTGTAACAGCAGCTGCAGAAAACTCATGCACTATCTCACATTGTATATTGGGTATGTGGTTATTTCACATGACTTTTTTTTAAGTCACAGATTTCTGCCCCTGAGGTTCCGTATCCAAAGTTTCACACACAAAGCCTTGGTTTAGATAATGAGATTTTGCGCTGACGACCTGAGCTTGTGCCGTGGTTGTATAAAAATTTGAAGCTTCAGGGCATACTTTGCATATGGAAATTACCTAATTAGTTTTTAAATAGACAGCATTCTGTAGCAAATTAAAGAATTAAAGATGGCCCCCAATTTTTTGCCACTCCTCCAAACCAGAGTTGGAGTCTATTTCTTTTTCTCTTTTTTTCTTTCTTTTTTTTTTTTTTTTTGGGAGGGCGTCTCGCTCTGTCACCAGGCTGGAGGGCAGTGGTATGATCTCAGGTCACTGCAACCTCTGCCTCCCAGTTTCAAGCGATTCTCCTGTCTCAGCCTACCGAGTAGCTGGGATTACAGGAGTGTGCCACCACACCCAGCTAATTTTTGTATTTTTAGTAGAGATGGGGTTTCACCATGTTGACCAGGATGGTCCCAATCTCCTGACCTCATGATTTGCCTGCCTTAGCTTCCCAAAGTTCTGGGATTACAGGCATGAGCCATTGTGCCGGACACCTTTTTCTCTTGAACCATGACATTGTCATTAGAATTGTTGGTTTCCTGTGAAATGTTTTCTATTCTGTATTACCCAATTTTATGATGTTTAAGATTCTTTTCTATGTTACTGTTCTTCTTATTCAACTTGTCTGTTGGATAATCAAAGTTAATGAAAATCAGATAAGTGTGCTTTTCTTATGAATTTGTCATTGAGTCATGGAGAAAGTAATTACATAATCTCACACTGGCATGCATGTGTGCTATGGAATAACAATGGAATATAAGAAAGGAAGTATCTCATGTTCTAAAAACATACAATACAGAGATTGAATTTGGTTATGGTGATCAGGATGTTTTTTACTGAGAATGTGACTCTGATAGTTAATGATTCAAATTTATCTTGGTAGAGATAAGAGAAAAGAACTATCTAAAGAGGGAGCAACATATGGAAAGGCAAATGGATCCACAAATCTGAAACAGGACCTCTACAGCTAGAACTAAGAAAGGAAGGCGTAACGGGATATAGAATGAGGCTGGAGAAATATGTTAGCCCTAGACCTTAAGGCCTTAGAAAGACATGTTAAGAAACATTTTTTAAACCCTAAAAGCAATGAGAAATTGTAAAATGATCTTAAACTAAAAGTGAAGAATGAAGTTTGTTTTATGAATAGTGTTTTTATTTCAGTGAATATTGTGTTTAAAGTTTTGTCAATTAGGTGAAAGCTGATGGCAGTTTCGACAAATGTGTTGGATAAAAAGTGGAGTTCAGATGCAGGAACTATTTAAATGTTAACAGAGAACACTCTTGGTCAGATAATTTCAACAAAGTTTGACGAAGATTAAGATCATAAGAATATTCCCTATAGTTAGTATCCTGATAAAATCAATTCTCTTTCATTGATAAAGCCAAAATATACTGCCACAGCTTATGATTTAAATTTTTCTTTTAAGGTATGTAACTTCTAAATATATATTTCCTGAATATATATAATGCCAACTAAAATATAATATTATAAAAATAGAAATTATTTATTGATTAAAATATACATTAATAAGTAAACACTCTGGGAGTAAGTAGAAAAATATAAATTATTAAACTAAAAATATTCTTGAACTTGACTGACATAATTCATTTCACCAGTGATCAGAATAAATTTTAAATAACTAAAATTTTGGAAAATTTCACTGCCTATCTAACATAAGTGTTGAAAAAAATGAATACATTCATGATTACACTATAAATTCTAGTGATATTTTAAGCATATTTATGATAATAAGTGATTCAGTCTCAATTTTCTCTTACTTTAGAGAGGATATAAATTTAGTTTTTGAGGTCTTCTAAGGACAAAATTATTAAAAACGAAGACACTGATTATATGCTAGTGTTCACAAATTTTAACCTTTGTAAATTTTGTGTATAAATGACCTTTTCCCCTAGTTGTTGGGACATTCAGCTTAAATGCCACATATTAAAAAATATTTTGGAATCTATCAAGATTACTAAGTAGAGTGTTATCTATATGGAATTGTCATGTAAAATATATGTTTCCACAGGTTAAGTTCTGCCACCAAATTGTTGTTTTAGACCATCTTCCTGGAAAAGAACAGAATAAATTACTGAAGAAAATGGTTGTGTGAGTGAACTTTTTAATTATGAAAACTGAGAAGCTTTACAAAAACTAGTAGTTCCAAATCTTTTTAAAAATTTCAATCTCTGAGCCACATAACTGTTAAATTTTAAACAGGAGTTTCCCTCAACTTAGTTCTCAGGCAAACTGTGTGTAAATCTCAAAAAAGATGAACAAATAATGCAGGTTTTTATCACATGAAGAATGAGGCAAAGGTTTAGTCAATGTTTATTGAACGCATTATTCATATTCAACAATTGATATATGTTCGTATTAAAAACTGATTATTTTACTTTTTTACATAGACAAAGCCACAACAACACATATACGTAAAAATATACATCAAGCCTACTCATAGGTAAAATAATTTGTTTTTTACATTAAAAATCATCATTAGTTGACCTACTTATCTATATGAAAAGAGATGCTTATGCATGGATTCACAGAAGTCATTAAATGTATTATGTCTTAAAGGATCCTGTATATATATATATGTGTGTGTGTGTGTGTATATATATATATATATATGTAACTTCATTTGATTGATCAAAATTGTTTTAATTTTAAAATCTTAGCATAGAATTGTAGGATTAATTTGACAGTAAAAGTAATTCCAATATTATTTTCTCTACAATTATTTTGTATAATAAGGATGAGATGTGTTTTGATTGCTAGATTATGTTCATCTATTACAAAAAGTTTTAGAAGTTCTCATGTCCTTCTAGCTTGGCAGTGTTAAAAATTGGAATTAACGATCTGATATCATTTTTTAAATGTGAGACTTCTCTAAAATAGCATGTAGTATCATCATGTTAGAATTTTATCTAATCTAGCGATAGTTAGTCAAGATGAGAAGATAGAGAAAAGTCTATTGTTCCATTTAACCATTGTCATAGTAACAAACTCAAATATACTGCCACGCTGTGCCTAAAACAGTAAGAAATTTAAATTTAATGTTAGATAAATGCAAAATGTATTTAATGGCCATAGATCTGTAGCACATGTATGATTAAACAGTAATTATTAAAATATTTATACACAAATATATGTATTAGTTTATAATTATAGAACATTTAACTTTTATTTTATAAGATATTTAACTTTTTTTTAATAAGGAAAATGCAACTCCTTGGCTGTCTCTTATTTGTATGTATTAGTGTGAACATAAGTCAGAATTACTGCAGTCAACCCAATTTACTCACAGGAGCAGGTTTCCCAGTAGTAACTGTGTCTCCACTGGAAATGCAGCGAGGCATATAGTTTGCGTGACCCATGCTTGCTTCTGATATGTCTTCCCACTTTTTTATTAGACTATTAGAAATTTGGTAGAAAAAAATAAATTCTGGATATTTTCTTCACTTTCCTAGGGGAAAAAAAATATATTTATTCTCATTTAACGTGCTTGCCCTCTCTTCTTGAAATTATAAGTTAATTCCAATTCAGAACAAAAAGAAAGTAGTCTCTGGAAGAATTTTAATTATTTCCAAATGCCTCTCCAGCATATAAATGCTTAACTGTGTGACTTTTCCATTTATGGGCTGTGAGAAATAAACAGCTGGGATAAACAGCAGGCATTTCAAGATATTTTATTTATTTCTCAGCAGAAGTTTAAGCATATGTCATAATGATGGCATTTACATCATAATATATGTTGCTTCTTACAGCTCTGCAAACCCATCAGAATCTGCACAAATGACTGTGGAATGGTAGAATAAGAAGAGTCTATCACACAGACTTCCATCTGCTTCGATTCCAAAAGCTCAACCTTTATTATAAACTAAGCAACTGAAAATCAAAGTTCTGAAAACTTAATTGCTTTCCTTAAATCTTAGTTTCAGTTTAACTTTTAGAATGATCCAACATGCCATGATATAGGAATTTACATATTGTGTTGTAATTTTCCTTTCCTCAATATCCTCTTGCCTATTGTCTTCCTAATATTTAATCAATGACATTTATTACAATGGAAAAAATATATACTGGTGAACATGAAATGGTCAATGTCATGTTAACTCCATAATAAAACCACTCTTTTGATAATTTGATTTGGCATAAAAAGAAAACGGAGCGAGTTTTGAATAATTGTAGGTTGTGTGAGCACATTCAGGACAGTTCTTGGAGAGCTGACCATATCATAATTTTTTATTAGACCATAGACTAGAGGGAACTTAGTGTAGGATGTAACTGTCATCATATTATGTCAAAAAAGGGGGGAAGGGTCTTTTTTTGTTTTGTTTTGTTTTGTTTTGTTTTTTGCAGTTCAGAGAATTATAGGACGGGAGATATTGATGTTTTTTCAGACGTTTTGGGTTTGCCATGTTCCATTTAAACTCCTAGAAGACTGCTTCACAGATTGGTCCTGAGGCTTCATGCAGTAAAGAAGATGTAACAAAATGAGACAGTGATTCTGAGCAGCACTTCTCCTGACTCTCCATGAACTGCTTACAATGTGAAAGAAACCCAGCCTCTGAGGCTGAGAAACAGAAAAACAAGCTAAATGGTTGGGAGTTTTCTATATGCGTTTACTGTAGTGGGTAGCTCACTCTGTTGTTAGATAAAGAAATTCTGGGCAGTTTGCCTGGATGGTAACTAAAGGAGAGTCACAGCAAGAAATGTGGTTTAGATGCTTAACTCTAGAGAAAGCTAAAGTGGGATCGAGTCACTAAGGGCAATAGAAAGAGCCTGAAAATGTCAAAGTGTAGATCGTGACTTCCCCTATCATTGCATTCATCAGTAGATGACAAGAGAGAGCCAAAACCACCCCAGGGCAGAAACTAGCAGCAGTTTCCAACCAGCCCCAGACCTGCTGCTCTCAATCAAAGATGGCCAGTGAAACCAGACTAACACCTTCACTTGCCATGTTCTTAGGACAGTAAATATTAAACGTTGCCTTCTAAAACACCATTATTGGAATGAGAACTAAAACATGTCAAACAAGATCCCCTTACATAGGGGATCTTCAGCTGAGGATGTTAGGAGATTTCTAATTCTGAGTGTGAAAAAAATAAGTGTTTTCAATCATCTCTAAAAGAAATTTAACATTTCTATTAATTTGTAATGTAAGCAATAAAACACAATAGTATAGTTATATTTGCAATTTAGTCACCATTGGAAATCATAGAAATTTTTATATTGTATTACATTGTTGCAAATATAAATTATCTTTTACGATCACTACTTCAAAGTTAGAGTAATCATTAGAGCTTCTGCTAGCTTCTGCTATTTACTTCATTGATGAGGAATCACATGTATTACTATATTACTTTTTAAGGTTTTGAGAACTATATTTCAGAATGATAATTTTGCTTTGTAATACTTTCTGTTGGTGTTGTATTTTTACGAAAGGCACTATTCTGAGAGTGCGTCAATAGGAGTCACGGCTCTGCCAAATTGGCCTGTGGCATTAAAGAACAAAATAAGACAAAAACAGATAACATGTACTTTCCAGTGACTTTGCAATGACGAGTTATTATGTCATGGATGCTTACAAATTGAAAGATTTTAAACTTGAGATGACTGAGGTATTAAAGTTGTTTAAAAAGTTAAATTCATAGAAATGGAGGGTTGGGGGTTGTTACTAGGGATTGGGGTGTGGGGGAGATGGGGAGATATGGGGCGAAGGCTTCAAATTTGCAAATATAAGATGAATAAATTCTGCAGACTTAACATACAGCATGATGACTACAGTTAATACGAATATACTGCATCTTTGAAAACTGCTAAAAGATTAGATCTCAAGTATTCTCATACACCCTCCAAAAAAAGTAGCCATTAATGCATGAGGTGATGGGCATACTAATTAGCTTAACTATGAAAATCTTCACATTGTATAGGTATATATAAACATCACCGTGTACACCTTGAGCATATGCAGTTTTTACTTGTTATTTATACCTCAATAAAGCTGAAAAAACTGCTTTTGTTTGTCCATATGAATGTTTACTTACTTTCTCTGCTGTCAGCAGAATTTGACCTTGAATAAAATGAGATTAAGTCAGTAATAAAGAAATAAATTACCTATATTTTCCTTATGTATCTAAGTTGTGACGTGAACAAACTCACAACTACAAAGAGTAAATATGATTTTCCTCATGTGAAAATACAAATCTTCACTAATCTGAACAATGCATATTTATTGAAAGGATAGAATATATTCCCTTTTTATTAATGAGTGCAGCAATACGTTACACCTGTGCTGAATTCCTAGTATTGATCTAAACAGATAGGATTAACAATAATAAGATTATACAGAATCCCCAAAAAATAGAACAGGTAAAATAAGAATTTAAAAGTTTTAAATAATGACTGGCAAATAAACATAATAATAGCTGAGTTCAGATTCATAAATCTAAAAGGTATAATGAGTGTAAAATAACCCATTAAAGTGCCCCTTATTAGCTTGATCTTCAAATTATATTTGCAATATTTTGAATAGAGAATTCTTTGATATGCTGAATAAAGAATAATTTTATTAAGCATTATAAACTTTTTCTAAGATAATTTATGTCTAAAACTGGAAAATATGCAATTTGTAAGCTAATTTTACTGATTAGAAATGTGCATTATGAGAAATTTGCCTTCTGTAAGCAACATCTGAATATATTTAGATAGGATAATTATATTCAAAAACAATCCACTCATTGGTCTTAGGTGTTAATGGTCATGTGATATGTAACTAATATGAAATATAACCATACATGTGCATTAGACTAGTCTCAAACATTTGAACTCTTGCCATTGTTGAGGATCCTTTACTGAATTTTTGTCATTGAATATTAACTGAGTAATATTTACCTCGAGGATATAATTTATAAATACAAATGCTTACATTTTTAGAAAATAATACAACAATTCCACCATCTGTTGTTTATGGCCATTTAGTCTGTCTGTTCATCTATCTCTTCTAGGTTGTGACTTCTAAATATAATATTCAATAACAGTGCCTCTTTTCTCTGGTTACAAGAACGATATTTACTGCAAATTTTTTTTTATATATATTGGCTTATCTTTACTGAAAACTGTCATCACCAATGAGAGTCAATTGAGAGAGTAATCATTCGATTTTTTTTTTGAAATAACAAATCTGTGACATGCATATCTTAGGAATACCAGCAAAATTTGAAGTTTGAGGAAGAAGGCATTAATAAAACCTTATAAGTAGTGCATTTGGGAATAAAGGCATCATTTTTAGATATTCTACAACCTTGAATGGATGAGTTAAGTGCTAATTTTCCCATGCCTAACTGTTCCATCTTGAATAGTTACTAAAGCCCTCTGTCTTAAGTTTATCTTCTTTGTAATGTAGAGATTAAAAGTGTATCTTATAAGAAAGTGAGGTTGTAAGAAAAACAGACTGTCATATTGTAGGGATTAGCTAAATTTAGACACAAAAATATGAGCTCAATGATGGCTGGAATTCTGTCTTTTTTCTTCACTAAGTCCCCAGAGCCTAGAATATGGCTAGCATATACAGTATGCTACGTATCCACTTATTTATGCTACAATAATATGCTATATCCACCTATTTGCAGTTTTGCTTTCCACACTTTCAGTTACCTATGGTCAACTGTGGTCCAAACATATTAAATGGAAAATTCAGGAAATTACTTTTAAATTGCACACGATTCTGAGTAGTGTGATGAAATCTCCAGACAAGCCCTCCTGCTTTATCACAGGTGGATGCAAACCACCCCTTTGTCCCAGGTATACACTCTGTATACACCATCTACCCATTAGTGACTTAGTAGCATCTAGATTATTCGATCGAAAACCGTAGTACACTACTGTACATATAGGGTTCAATACTATCTGCAGTTTCAGGCATCCACTTGAGGTCTTGGAACAGATCCCTAATGGATAATGGGGTGCTACTACAATAGGTACTAAATATGTGCTCAGTAATTATGTTTATGCAAATAAAATACATAAAATAAAATTTCATTTTAGCTAAATAATATTTGTTCTGAAATGTTTGTTTTATTTTATATATTTGTTTATAAGACCTAAAAAAATTAACGTACATGTGATTTCACAAGCAGAGACTCTTGGAAAAAAAGAACAATGCAAGCTAATATAAGAAAAAATATATTTGAATGTATTTGTCTCTGCCATTTAGCATGCTTTATTTTAGTCCACCAGCTCAATATCCACATGAGGTCTACAGGCAGCGTCTTCTACTAGAAGAACTATGGAAACATTCAATTGCCTAACGCAAATCAAATTCTTTGATCATCTGCCTAACATCCTCAATAGAAAAATTTGCTGAATGCAATCTATTACATAATATCATCATTTTAAAATACCTATAAATAACTAGAAGATATTTATAGCTATGGAAACTTCTGCAGAGGTACTGGAGAGAGAGCACCTAGGAAAGATAAATAATTTAATTGGAAGGAGCGCAGAGGAGACTAGAGAATTTCATGAAAAGGCCATTATCCCCTCTATGTCTCACTAAATATGTGTAGTAAAATATTCAATTTTCATTAAGTACCTATGAATATAATAGTAAAATATATCATATTTATTCAAAGATCGTCTAAGTGTAGACCTTAAAACCTTTATAATTTGAATGAAAATTTGCTAATTTTAATTATTAGTAAGATATTTTCTAAAAAAATTAAAATTTCAATGTCTACAGTAACCATAGCTCTCATGATCCTCAAGATTACTTTTTGCAGAATGTATCCAGATGACATTACAAGAAGTCAACCACATCGTAATGCAGAAAAGTTTCTCTCAAAATTTTTAATTATCTAAATTATTTAGAATACATAGTAACATTCGTTCCCTGAATTTCCATAACAATATTTATATAGACTAAACATTTTCCTTCTTTCACAAAACGGTTGCAAGGAATGACTATCAGCTCCAGGTATGTGTGATCACCTGGTATGTGTGATACTTGAGTATCTTTATAGGGCATTAGGCTACCATATTTTTTTAAGTAAACATATCTGCCCAGAACTTAAGGACGTTACCATAGTAGGACATATTTTTAATGATTTATTATTAACATGAAAGTGTTCATTGTATGTTAAAACAGACATTCTCAATCTATAATGTGCATAGGAATCCCTCATTAAAATGAAGATTCTAATTAAGCTTGTCTGCATTTCTAATAAGATACCGGGTGATACTGAGGCTACCCTGAGGACCACATTTTAAGTGGCAAGATATAGAACATCATATTAAATATTGAAATGCCACTGGATTTGATAAAACCTGTTTTATAATTTTAGAAAGTTCATAAGCTAGAAGGAAATTAGAAATAATTAGTCATGCTAATTTCTGTAAAATGAAATGGTTACCATCATGTTACATACAAAACAAGCTTGATGAAGAATATAATACAGTCTACTGGAATTAATTAATTTTTTTATAGCTCAAGAATAAGCTATGCTTTTTCAAATTTTAAGATGTCTGCATTAGTAATTTGCTTCTTTTTTAAATAAAATGCCTATTTAAACATTTAACAAAAACAGAACAAAAATTAAAAAACAAAAATAAAAACACCTCTTTATGGTAGGCAATGCAGAGTGGTAGTGGTTTCCACTCAAATAGAAGATAAGTCTGCAATGTATGGCCTGTGGGTCAGATCCATACTACTACCTGCTTCGTACAGACCACAACTATGAATTTCTTTTTACATTTTCTAACAGTTGAAAAACAATTTACAAAAGAATATTTCTTAAAATATTAAAATGATACAAAATTTAAAATTCAGAATTTATAAAACTGTTGTTGTCACACAGCGATGCCCATTGACTTATGTACAGTCTATGGAGTCTGCTATGGCCTGAAAAACATTCAGTGTTTGTTTCCTCCCAAAACTAATATGTTGAAACCGAATCCACAACGTGATGGTTTTAAGAGGCAGGGCATCTGGAGGTGATAAGGTGATGAGGGTGAAGTCTTTATGAATGGCATTAGTGTCCTTACAGAAGAGGCCCAGGGGAGTTTGTTTACTCCTTCCAATATTTGAAGAAACTGCCAGAAGAGGCTATCTATGAACCTAGAAATGGACCCTCATGAGATACCAAATCTGCCGGCACATTTATTTTGGACTTCCCAGCCTCCAAAACTGTAAGAAATAAATCTCTGTGTATGAGCCACCAGTTTAGGATATTTTGCTACTGCAGCCCACACTGACTAAGACAACTGCTCTCATGTTACAGCAGGCAGAGTTGAATCGTGGCCACAGGTCATAAGCATGGAATTTGTATTTTCTGTTAAGTTTGTAAAAGTATAAAAACCAACCAGGAAAGTAAAGTGTGAGTGCATTAGATTTTTTTTTCTAGCGTAGTATGCATGTAAATATACATTTTCTATTCCTTAGAAGAAGGTATTTTTTAGTTTGAAAAAACGCCATGGGGTTTGAAGTCGGGAGTCATGTCTTTAAGGATCTGGAGCAGAAGCTCCAATGCTGTTAAATGAGAAGGTCATATCACAAGGCTTCTATAGTCCTTTTCTGACCCAGCCTTTACATATATATATATATTAAGCTTATATTTATTTCTTTCCTTTAAATTTGTCAACTCTGTGATGTTGTCCTAAAAGGAAAAAATGATATTATTTAAACTGTTTTACACATGACTTTCCTTTCTATTATCCTTGAATTTGTTCTTGTTTAAAGTGTTTTATTGTCTTGGTTTTATAAGCTTGTTTCTTTTGCATGCTATGGGAGTTTAAAATAGGTTATTTGTGTAGTCATCTGACCAAAGTTAGTGAACTTTTATTGCTACAATAAAATAACGTTTAGCACAAACTCCAAATTTTAATAAAAATTCCATCTATATCCAAACATAAAATGCACTGTGTAGTTGAGTTGTAATTTTTACCTAAAATATATGCTGAAGATTCATGAAGGAAACCTAAATATATGAAGTATTTAAATAGCCAGTTTAGAGACAGAATTACTTATGCTAAAGGACACAAACTTTCTACAGGAAAAGTAAAATAAATGGAAATGTTAAGCAGTTTTGCAAACTGCATTTGGCATTTGATATAAAGAAAGCAAAACAATTTAAATTTTATGAACAATAAGAAGGATCCATGGGCTTTTGGAAAATTTCTTATATAGGAAATATTTCATAGAAGATTAAATAAATACTTCAATGTAACAAAGGAATTCTCCAACAGTTACTAACCTTTAGGAAGGTTCTGTATATACTTTTTCCTAGGCTATAATTCCTTGTACTTACTGGCTGGATGATGTAGTCCAGTGAATTTATCTCTTTAAGCCTATGTGTGTGTGTAAAACTGATAATTAACTATTATATATATCTTATATATTATATGCTATCCCATAATTATTTTTGTTTGTATTCAATGAAATAATTTATTAAAGTTAGTTTATATTATCTTATCAACAATAAATTCTTGATAAATGTTTGCTATTATTATCAATTTTATGGGAACACGCTTTTAGGTAAGAAAGGATCAAGCTAACTGACAATGTTTTCAAATGTATAATTTAAATATAATTTGTGATATTTTAGCAATTGAATGACTGATATTCTTTGATATTTTATCCAAGCATACAGAAATAAGACATGCTAAAAAGAGGAAAAAATGGCAAATAGTATTTCCTATCTGTATCTTTAAAAATAGCCTTAGCGAGCTACAATTGTACACACATAAAAACTGAATGTTCATGTATACAATTTGATGAGTTTTGATATATGCATACATCTATAACATCACTATCACAGTCAAGGTAGTAAATATATTTATCACCTCTCAATTTCTTTGTGTCCCTCTGTGTTTTTGTTTTGTTTATGTGATGAGGACTTTTAACATGAGATCTATCCTCAGCACATTTTTAAGTGCACAGTACCATACTATTGCCTATAGACATTGTGTGGTACAGTACATCTCCAGAATTTATGCATCTTGCATAACTGAGACATTATACCAATTAAGCAACAATTCTGATCTATACCAGATCTTCACTTAAATAGTCATGTGGGTATTCCAACTTCATTAGCTAAAGTGCATACGTTCTACAAGTAGTTACTTTTCCAGGCAACAAAAGATTTATCAGGGGTTATTCATGCCTTTATTGTTTCAGCACAAATTTACAGTGTTACTGATATGAGACAGTCACGTTTTCAGAAACTGTAACACAGCAGTAAACAAAGCAGAAATGCCTTTGCTTTTATGGAACTTATGTTCTAGTGCTGAGAATTAAGTAAATAAGATGGAAATGGATAAATGAGATATTTTCACAGTTATACATACCATAAAATAGAGGAAGAAGAGAGCAACTAGAGAAGAAGTGATTTATGAGTTGTTTCTGAAAAATTTCTCCAGATGTAGGATAAGCAGTATGTAGGAGTTTGGGGGACAGGGAAAATACGTAACTCCAAGATACTAACAAGAGTATCATCAATGTATAAATGATAGCTAAAACCACTGGACTAGATAAGATCATAGAAAGAGAAGAGACAGAGCAAAGAAGCGATCATATCGTGAGTGCCGAAGAGCAAGGACCAGAAGAGGAGACATGAGAGGGCATGGTCGGTGAGGTAGAGAAAAACTATTAGTGAGAGTTCTCCACAGAGTGGTCACTGAGTCCCTGTTTCTGAGAAGTGGAGAAAGACCATGACACGTCATTTGTTTTTGGAATTGACATTGTGAAAGTTTGGGGGATTTTGTTAGCGTCAATTTGAATAGAGAGGTAGCATCAGTCAGACCACAAGTGTTTTGAAAAATAAATGAGGACACGAGAGCAAATCTAAACAACCATCATGGAGTTTTACTGTGAAAGGGGCAAAGAAAAATGCATTGGCTGTGAAGAACTGTAGTTTAAAGTAGGATATTTTAAAAGAAGGAAACACCACATAACTATGCTAATGATTATTGATTAGACACACAGAACTTGATGATCCAGGAAAAAGAGATATTTTCAGCAGTCCTTGAGCAACACTGAAGTATGAGATTCTGACTACAAGTAGAGAAATTAGCCTGAGTTACAATGAAACCGAACTGAAAATGAAGATGGATTGATATACAGGTAAATGGATGTATTTGTTCATGGAAACAATCCCTGTCTGAGTCCTTGTATTTTTATTTATTTATTTATTCATTTTTAAATTTTTTATTTCCCAATAATTTAAGACCTATGAGAGAAGAATAAGGGGAGAGCAAATGATGTGATAAATTGAAGTGTATAAAAAGTATCATATTATATGCTAGATATCAGGAAAATGAGAAAGCATTTTTTTTTTTTTTTTTTTTTTGAGACGGAGTCTCGCTCTGCCGCCCAGGCTGGAGTGCAGTGGCCGGATCTCAGCTCACTGCAAGCTCCGTCTCCCGGGTTTATGCCATTCTCCTGCCTCAGCCTCCCAAGTAGCTGGGATTGCAGTCGCCCGCCACCTCGCCCGGCTAGTTTTTTTATATTTTTTAGTAGAGACGGAGTTTCACCGGGTTAGCCAGGATGGTCTCGATCTCCTGACCTCGTGATCCGCCTGTCTCGGCCTCCCAAAGTGCTGGGATTACAGGCTTGAGCCACCGCGCCCGGCCTGAGAAAGCATTTTTAGAACAGTTGTCCGTATCCCATTTGAGATTTTTCATTATAAATTTAAAGTTAACCCAGACTGCTCAGTTTCATGCTTCTTCAGTAGGATTTAGCTACTTGAAATAAATGGCTATGTATGTTGAATGAGGCTCTTAAGTTTTCCCAAGGAAGTAGAAAAAAGGGAAGAGAGATACAAAGGAGTTGGGTATTTTATCAGAAAGAGAGACTTTAAGAAAATATAAACTGTGAGAGGTATTTCAAACAAAGGTGACATTGATGTTAAATGGCTAAATGGCAAAAAAAAAAAAAAAGAAAAGAAAAGAAACTTTAATGTAATCCAGAGTGCAGTAACTATGTAAACCAGTTGCCCTAAGGCTGGTAGGAGACAAAAGAAAAATGATGTTTTAAGAATTGACTGGAATGGAGTTCTCTAAAGCTTGATGCTTGGAGTAATGGGGTGCTCATTGTGTAAGTGGAGCGTGCCTGGGTTTCAGTCTCAGTGTGACTAACTGGTAAGGACTTGACCCCCCACTCCTGCCCCCACCTTCTCCTACTTTCCCATTTCCATCAGAGCTACTGATTGGTAGAACCTAACTGACAGGAAGTTAGCAAAGGCATTTGGGAAATGAAGTTAGCAAATTCCCAGCCCCAGTATCACAGAGCTAATATATATATATATATATATATATATGTAAAGGTTTTAATTGACACTTTCCGGCATTTCTCTTGTGTTTCAACAGGAGCTAACTCCTGAGTATAACTATGTCCTATGTCAAAGATTTTCATAATTTGTACTTAATTGCTTCATTTAAGACAATGGAAGGAGTAAAAAAACACAATACCAGATATAATTCTTGACCTCCCAGGAAGAAGCTGAACTGTCATTCTAGAACCTTTTTCACCTTTGAATGAATTTTTCAGTGACGTTTATAGCAGAGATGAGGCTGCCGACATTAAAACTGTGTTGATTCAGTAGGAACTGAAGTCAATGCAAGCACTTTTATTGCCATGCCAAAGGAGGATATCTATCCTTGTAACAATTTTCATTCTTTCTCCTTCATTGTCATATTACTTGTCCTTGAAAAGTCTTCATGTTGATTCAGTGGTGAGTTTAATTTTATGGCAAACACAGGGTTGTAGAAAACTTTCAAATGAAACAAAAATTCTTATTCCATACATATGCTTAAAGAAATTAGGTAAAGTTTCTTTATTAGATTATTAGGTAGTTTAGCTTTATTAGAAATTAGGTAAAGTTTAGCTGATCTATAATATATTCCTTACTGGAAGTTAAAATGATTTATTTATTATATAAACATGAAGTCATACATTTGGTTTAAAGAAAGCATATTGGGCCGGGCGCGGTGGCTCAAGCCTGTAATCCCAGCACTTTGGGAGGCGGAGACGGGCGGATCACAAGGTCAGGAAATTGAGACCATCCTGGCTAACATGGTGAAACCCCGTCTCTACTAAAAAAAATACAAAAAAAAAAAACTAGCCGGGCAAGGTGGCGTGAGCCAGGATCCGGCCACTACACTCCAGCCTGGGCGACAGAGCGAGACTCCATCTCAAAAAAAAAAAAAAGAAAGCATATTGATTCAGGAGCTTATGACAGATGAGTTACATATATATATATACATAAAATTTTCCTAAAAAGATGGAAAAATAAGCAATTACCAGAGAACAAATATGCATTAATCAAAATTATAAAACAATTGGATAAGGATTCAAAATATCTAAACAGAAAAGTTTTAAAGATAAAAGTATTAAATTTTCTGTTATTTTCTCTAACCATATAATAATGTTAGAATAATAAACCCATTTGTTCCCTCAGAAGACTAGCTACTAAATTTGAATAAGTCCTCCTAAAAGAGCTGAAAATTATGATAAAATTTATTTTCAATATTTTAACAACCTGATTTCATTCTCTTGTCTTCCAATTTGTCAACATCATTTACTTGGACCCCCTGAAACTTTACAAACAAATCCAAACCCAAGTTAAGCAGTATTTTTAAAAGTTCTGGCCAGGTGCGGTGGCTCAAGCCTGTAATCTCAGCACTGTGGGAGGCCGACGCGAGTGGATCATCTGAGGTCGGGAGTTCGAGACCATCCTGGCTAACACGCTGAATCCCCGTCTCTACTAAAAATACAAAAAAAAAAAAAAAAAAAGTAGCCGGGCGCGGTGGCGGGCGCCTGTAGTCCCAGCTATTTGGGAGGCTGAGGCGGGAGAATGGCGTGAACCTGGGAGGCGGAGCTTGCAGTGAGCCCAGATTGCACCACTGCATTCCAGCCTGGGCAACAGAGCAACACTCCATCTCAAAAAAATAAATAAATAAAATAAAAAATAAATAAAATTCAGCGTAGGGCCCTGTCAAAACTGTCTCGTCCTATTTTTCAAACCAAATACTTGTGGAATACATAATCCTAATAATTAAATCTTGACTTGTAGTTTTTAATGTAAGAATGGAGTTCCATCATTGCTTTGTGTATATTGTGCTTGAGACTCCATTCCAAAGAATGAGATGGTTCCTTTTAATCTCCATTTGGAGGGTAGAGACCAACAAAACTTTGGGTAGTTCTACAAGTTGCTTTTCCACTTACTGAACCATCAAACAAGACAATCATTTACTATCTGCTTCCGGATTCTACGTATCTGCTAAGACAATCCTCTCCTGTTCGGGGGCCTACCTTGTACTGCATATCTTGCCAACTAAGTACTATGGCTCGCTTGCCAGGTGAAACTTTCTTCTCCTCTCTGATGAGTAACCGATGTCAGGTTCTAAGACCGTTCCCCCTACTCTCAATCTCACTTTTACCTCTTAGGTCTTAAAAAATGTTTCAATAAATAAATACATAAAAATAAATACAGTGCTTGAGACATGTTATGGCTTGAGAACGACATGCATCTTAGAAATAAATTAATGGTTTTCTGGACTGAAAACTGTTAACTTACTTTAATATTACTCTAGAATTCAGAATAAATTGTTAAAGAAGTATAGATTTCTCTTGAGCAATAATTGGGGGCTGATATTACATATTGCAGTTATTGGATGCTGTATTATACCTCTAAGGTTTGTCATTTTATCTTAATGACAGCTTTGGTGAACGTGAAATCAGAATGTTGAAAGTTTCTTCAAACATATGTGTGACGGCATCAACTGGTTATGGCATACATTGTCTAGCATAAAATAAAGAACACACCTTCCAGGTGAAACAGCACTGTGCTGTCTACTGTGGGTGGTTCTGGAGTAGGTCTTGCCAGTAGCTGTTTGCCCTCACCCGGAGACCTTTCTTCATATTCATCGTCTGGTATCAACCCTCTCTTCTGGCTACTCACCACCATCCCCCATAAATATCTTTATAGTTATTACACTTATTTTTTCCCCTGACAGAGGCTTTTTTCTGTCCTGCTTCAAATTCTGTTTTGGTGTTTCATACTCACACTTCTGGTTACTCCCAGGGAATTATCTACATTGGTTTTATTAAAGCAATGTTTGAATTAGCCACTGATCTGCTCCTGTGACAACTTGTGCATAAAACTGTGATTGAATTAATCACATGAGTTCAAGCTCACTTTTAGCATTTCCCATGTTCTAAAACATGGCAACTTTTCAAGGCAATGGCTAATATTTATTGTATTTAAAGGGCATTTACACTGATCTTGCCCTATCAGTTTCAATGTGTTGCTTTTATTTTCAAAAGGCACTTATGTTTTTTTTCTTCTTTTAAAGTTGTTATGATTTGTATGTGGGCTACTTACAAAGTAAAACTTCAATTATTCTAAAATCCAAGAATTTTCTTTTTTTTTTGAGACAGAGTCTCGCTCTGTCGCCGGGACTGGAGTGTGGTGGCCGAATCTCAGCTCACTACAAGCTCCGCCTCCCAGGTTTACGCCATTCTCCTGCCTCAGCCTCCTGAGTAGCTGGGACTACAGGCGCCCACCACCACACCTGGCTAGTTTTTTGTATTTTTTTAGTAGAGTCGAGGTTTCACTGACTCTACTAAAGAGATGGTCTCGATCTCCTGACCTCATGATCCGCCGGTTTCGGCCTCCCAAAGTGCTGGGATTACAGGCTTGACCCACCACACCAGGCCAAATCCGAGAATTTTCTACCTCTAAATACTAATGATTATTAGTGTTCTATTGACAGCTCAATTTTTAAATTCATCTAATAATCTGATTTCAATTTGTAGATCTAATACTTTATTCACATATATTATTAACCTTTTATTTGAATTTTACTTTTATTGTTAACTGTAAGAAAATAACACTTATACATTTGTAAACTTCTATATCATAGATATTTTACATATTCAACCCAATTATTTGGCATATGAAACATCCAATAATTTTCAAGTCAAAAGGCAGAGTTTTAGCAAAGTTTATTTTCGGTTTTTAAAATTCTTTTCAATGTTTCTCTTTGTTAATGTTTAAATTCCCAGGGGATTAAATTCGTTGAAATGAAACTCATCTTCAATTAGCAAGAAGAACATATGTATGCTCTTCATTAAAATCCCCAGGTATCATGAGTAGCAGATCATTTTGGGTTTTCAGATAATTAAAGCCTCATACACATTTTCTGATACTCCATCTGGCATTAGAGTGTATTCAACTACAGACCACTTGAGTTAGTAGACTTCTGAAAAGCTTAATATCAGAAATTAATATTGGGAACAACTCTACTTTGCTGTTGTATAGTCAAGTGCATATTTAACCTCAAATACCCTCACAATAAGAAAAATATAAAAGATGATGGATGTTATCTACTCTGTTCAACTTGCTAAACTAATAATTAGCAGTCTCTTGAAATTTTCAATTTAAACAGTGCTTACATACCTGCTAAAGTGAAAACAAAGGTGCAAAATAATGTTTTAATATTTATCTCTAGAAGTAATATTTCTATTTCACTCCCCAGCTACAATGTTCTCCTCATTTACATAGTCATTGAAATATATATGTTATAAAAACAGTGATCATGTGCTACTTGATGACTGAGAAGTTTGGTACATCTTTAGTGCCCTATAAGTATTTATTGAAATATTACATACCTATTCTTAAAAATTTTTAAGATTAAAGTAATATGATTTGTTATTTAACCCATTGATTTACCATTGCAAGCTATCCCCCAAAACAGGACTTTTTGATTCCTAAGCAGAGTCAGAATTTTTCATGATAAACAGATTAGTTTCTTCTACTACATATTTTTAATCTAATCATGTTTATCTAATCATGAACATCTCTGAAATAATGGAATAATCTTCCATATGATGTTAAGTACCAGTATCTGATGAATCATTATAAATTTATGGCTAAAGTTTCCTTCTCTTTATGTAGAAGATGAAGGACTTGACAGTAATAGATATCTAGATAGAGCGTCAAGGAAAAAATGGCAAACTTTTATTATAATGTGTGCTGGTCTTAAAACAGCAGTCATTATGCTGGATATTTCCATCAGTTAGCTTTATTTATCTAAAAGATTCAGAGTTTCATTCTATTTCATGCTTATACATTCAGGCCTTCAGCTTTCTCTAGTCCACACCCTATTATTTAGCTTAGATATGGGTGCTAAAGTCAGCCTCCTCCATTACTTTAGTTGGTAAACAGGTGAATAAATTAAGTTGATTCAATACTGTCTTAGTTCATTTTGTGCTGCTGTTATGGAATACCACAGACTGGAGAATTTACAGTGAACAGAAATATTGACTCATGATTCTAGAGGCTGGAAAGTCCAAGGTAAATGTGCTGGCCTTGGCAAAGGCCTTCTTGCTCTATCATCTCATGATCGAGGGTGTTAAAGGCAAGAAAGGGTGAGAGAGACAAAGAAAAGGGACTGAACTTACCCTTTTGTAACAAAACCACTCCAGCAATGACTGTATTAATTCATTCACGCTGTGCTCCAGGCCTAATCACCTCTCATTAAGCACCACTTCCCTACCTTGTTGTGTCAGCAATTAAGTTTCCAACACATGCTTTTTAGGGGACACATTCGAACCATAACAAATAGTGAAAAGGGATCTAATATGTCAAAATAATTGCATAAACTGAGGGTTGTTTTCTTGGATTAAAGTCAATATAATTATTGTAGTTACTAAAAAGGTCTACTGTATTATTGTTGGTTTGAAAGTTAGTTTTTTGAAATAAGGAGAAAAAAATATAGATGTTGCTTCCAAGTAAAGTTAGAGTTGGCATTGATTGCTGTAATAATGACAATTTGTACTTTTTGATTCATAATGATAGTTCCCATAAATTTCATGAGTGCTTTTCTGAATGCAAAAGACTTTATTAAAATGTTATTTAAAAGTTACTAGATGCTATGTAAATTCAGGGATACATAAGGAGGCAAGGTAGAATGCAAATAATACAAAAATGCTATAATGAAATAGATAAATAACAGGTTTTTTCATCAGAATGAACAGGCTAACTGGGAAGATAGTCAAATACTGGATAATACAGGTGGAGTTAATACACAATTGTTTCATGAAATTGTCAGGTAAATCAAGGCAATGTAGTCAATGATCTTACTGAGAAAGAATAGAACCTAGCACGAAGACTGGAAGGGTAAAATTATCCTGAGGTCCTGTTACAGATTCAAAGAAATTCTACAAATGAACGGGAGCTTTTGTTCTTAATAATGTATGTTAGAGACTTACAGTGTTATACATGTATATATACACACACACATATATATGCACACATATAACATTTTATATGATATAGATTGTGTGTGTGTGTGTGTGTGTGTGTGTATAATTTTACTTAAAGTAGAAAAAGAAATACTAACCATCAGAGGGGTTTGAACCAGAGCTACTCCATTTTGAATGAGGACTAGGAAAATGAGGCTGAGACTGGGCTACATTCCCAGAAAGTTAGGCATTCCTAGACTCTAGGTGTTCATCGTTAAGGGAACAAATAAATAATATTTACTAAACAAACCCAGACTTGGGAGTGTTCAGATATCCCAATATCTGGAGAACAAAGGCATTCCTAATTTTGTTTGAAAGATAATAATATTGATTCTTGCAAAATATAGTAATTTAGAAAATTAATTCTTTATCACAAACCCCTGTAGCAGAGCACATCTACCCATATATGCAAGCATTGCACCTAGGGCGGATGTGTTCCTCCTCTTATTTTCAGGAACTCCCTGCTCTGCCTATAGAGTAGCTGTCCTTTCACCACTTTATTTTCTTAATAAACTTGCTTTTGCTTTGCACTGCAGACTCGCCCTGAATTATTTCTTGAGTGAGATCCAAGAACCATCTTTGGGTGTCTGGATTGGGGCCCCTTTCCTGTAACACTTTTGTTGACATTAAGACGTTCTTAGTTCACAGAGAAAATTATACATAAATATTTTTTCTTACTATCGATAATGTATTTTGAAAGTTGAATTACTTTAGAAAAGTTGAGAGTACTTATTTTATTGAGGATATTACAGATGAATGTTGAATTTAAACTATAATCAAATATAAGTACCTGCATACAGACAGGTTTATATTTTAATATATAATAAATTTGTTTATAATTTTGTGAGCAAAAGATAACTTTATAGAGAAAGATGAGTTCTGCATTTTGAATTTTAGAAAGAATACTTAAAATTCCAAGTAATGACATATAAAAACAAATTGATAACAAGCAGGAGATCATAAAACCATTTAAAATAATTTTATTTTCTAATAAGAGACACATTTATTTAAAATAGCTACAAGATATATGTTTTGATTAGGAATATTAAATTGAGGTAAACATGAAATATATACATTTTTATAAATTTACATCTGTGTAAATATAGTAATAATACTTACCATTATTGAATACTTTCAATGAACAAAGCACCCACTTTTAAAAAGCTGTTATGGAGTTCTAAATTTTTCTTCAAAGAATCAATATGTCAGTGTGTTCAATTCTTTGCCTTCTACTTTTTAATTTAACTTCATGATAAAGCAACCTTTTTCGATTACATGCTCCACCCTGACTCATTCGGATTACCTGCTCACTTTCCACCCTGACTCATTCTGATTTCCTGCTCTGCCACAACCATTTTTTTCTGCCAAACCACTCAGCCCTTCACTCTCTTTAAATCAGATAATAGGAATTAGTTTAGCCTGTACGGTCTAACCCTAGCCAATAAGGGAATGACACAGCAGCAGGTGCTACATGTGTCAAAGAACTCCTTCCCCTCCCTTGTCCAAGTGTGTGCTCACTATTGCTCCATCTGTAAGGGCACAGACTACTAAATAAAAATAAATTTTAAAAATTATATTCGAGTGCTATTTCTTTTGAGGCACCGAAACTTTATTTATAACAAAATCATATATATTCCTTATTTTAATTATAATTTTACAAGTCTGGCAAGAAATGTGTCATTGTCCTCAATTTTCAGATGAAGGAATAAAGGCTAAGAGCCTTTAAGCTAGTAATGTACTGAATCAGAAATTAAACAAAGTTCTTTCTGACATTAAGGACTGTACACTTAACCACCATTTATACAAAAAAGTGTAGAACAAATGTACTGTGTTTGTGTGTGTGTGTGTGTGTGTGTGTGTGTGTCTGTGTCTGTGTTTGTATTTTTTTTTCTGTGATCCTGGGTTTTCTGATTAGAATTCATATTACTTAAGAAGTGTTGCTCCTTGGAATGAATCTGGCCATGTCTGGTATGCTATAATCCATTTTATCAGCTTCATGTACATAGGTTTAGTGTGTAAGTCTTCTTTTTCCTTCTTTCTCATATGTCTTTTGAACAACAAGGACCCAAGTAGTGGAATTTACCTTTATCTTATGCTGCAAATCTTAAGAGTGGGTGAAGAATTGATTCTTTTCCTGTTGCCCAATTGAAAGGGGTATAAATTCAAATCGCTTCCTAGTTTAAATTGGCTTTTCATTTATGGAGTCCTTCCTTACCTATTTGTCCTGGTTGATGGCTGAGATTATTCATAGCTAAGTGCTTTGGTTTTCTTCAGAGGAAAAGCACTATCTAAGTGTCAGGTGTTACAATTAATATTAAAATGAGGTTCATTGCATTTTAAAAAGACTATTTAAAAGAAGCACAAGGACTCGCATAAGAAAAGCAGCATATGGCTCTTTGTATTTTATAGATATGCTTTTTCATAGGGTGAACATTTTTCAATATATGTAGTTCTTATAAGAGAAACATAAAACAAAACTACTTATAAAAACATGTAAAGAATTCTGAAATATTAGAAAAAAACACTGAAGTTAAGATACTTTTCGTATTACACACATTTTAATTTTAATCCAACAGAAGTTTCACTTTGCTCTATTTTGTAGCTTTAATAACTGATCAAACATATAATTGACTGTAACTGTTGCATTAATGGTTTGGGATAGTAAGAAGTGTCTCATTGTTCTTAAAATGCAGCAATGATGCAGTGAGAAAAACACTAATATAACAGCAACTGTTTCATAATTCTCTGGAAGTAGTAAAAATAGTGCTTATTTAATTCTGAGGTGCTTTTGTTCAAGATGGAAATAACTTCCTGCTATATGAATACAAAAGAAATGCATGTTGTTTTGAATTATTCACAGTTTATATAATGGGATGATATCTTATTTAATCTTATGTTTGTAGTTTTTGAATTTGGTCAACTTGTACAACAATAATATGGTTCTTTAGAAGAAGACATGAATAAATCATGGTCACTGCATGTTTTTGTAAAGAAATTATAGTTCTTGATTTTATGATAAAAACAATAATAAAATGTACTTTACCTTAAAGTATACGATAAATACAGTTTCAGTATGCATCTCTTTTTCCTTATCTGCTTATGTATCCATCAACCTATATGTAAGTAATTATTGCTATTATTTCTAGCTGTTTCTTCAAATAAAATAGATCTGAAACCACTGAATCACATGATTCATGACATCCGAGAAACAATTATAACTTTTCTCAGAGAAAATGTCAAATAAAATTACAGGTACTACAACAAACATTTTAATGTGACATTTTAAATTTTTAGTCCAATCAAGTCATTGTAATGGCCAAGGGAAAACTTCATGCTCTGAAGGTTTGCTGAAATATCAATTCACAAAAGGCAGATTCACAGGAGAAATGGCATACAAATTTATTAGTATGCATGCAGGAGAATCGTGAAATGATTGCCCAATATCCCAATGGGGTACATACACATATATATCCTCTTTCTAAGGGGGTAGGGGATTCAGGAAGCGTGAATAATTTTAGAGTGATAGTAAATGATGTTTAGGGGAATTAAATGGGTTTGAAGAACTTACAATGGCATGTGACAAAGTCTGTTGGGCACACTGAGCAGACAATGGTTTCTGACAAAAGTCTGTCCAGGTTTGTTGACAGATTACACTCTTTCTTTTTGTGATCTGAGTCAATTAATGAAAATTTAGGGAAGGGAACAGAGGTAATTGTTTTCTTCTTTGGCAGATCTGAACTTTAGACAGACAAGGAAACTTTAGAGAACAATTTTATCCTGTCCTTAGGAGAGACAGCATTGAGAGACCAGAGGAAGTAGTAAAGGTCAGA
Source organism: Colobus angolensis palliatus (assembly GCF_000951035.1). Taxonomy (NCBI): domain Eukaryota; kingdom Metazoa; phylum Chordata; class Mammalia; order Primates; family Cercopithecidae; genus Colobus; species Colobus angolensis. The sequence goes on from NW_012113919.1 coordinate 2,864,753, forward strand.
GAGACCTTGGGAAGATTCTTCTTCAGTTCAGCATGTCAAAGTGCCATGGTTTGGGATATGTGTTTCTGAGCTCCAATACCATATTCACAGTATTAATAAGATCCTTTTCATAAAATTCCATCTGTTGGACAGATAAATACTTCAGGAATAGATTTTATTTATTCTAAGGTCTTTTATTATTTTGATGTAGTGGGAATTTCATTTTTTAAAAAAATCTCCAAAAACACAATAGATTTTGAGTGCATTTCATAAGCAAAAAAGCAATCATATGAATTTGTGTGGAAAGTGAATGTAAGATAATGATTTGGTAGTGTATCTTTTTTCTTTTCCTGGATTGAATGTTTATGAGGTATATTGAAATAGATCTCCATAACAGATTTTTAAGGGGAAAATTCAACTTAAAATAATTGTAAAACCTTTGACAGATCATGAAATCGATTAGTAGATAACTAACTTACATAGGCCACGATACTTTCATCAAATGTTGCTAAGAGAAATTAATACTGTTAATATAAATAAGAAAAGATTTTGATAATTGTAAGCGATAAGCATCATCATAAAGTAAAATCTTCAATATTTTGGTTTAGCTTATTTTTAACAAGCAAGCATAATTATTTTACTTAATTGATCTCTTTAGCTTTCAGTGTTGCATGACTAGCTGTTCATCTGAGTAGCTCTGTTGTTCATTCCTACATATTTCAGAGAGTGTGTATATGTCACTATCCAATATGATGCTCTGGTTATTCACTAGTGTGGGAGAATAAAATACACCACCCCTAAATATGAAGGACTATAGAGGTGAAGGCAATTACAAAGAAGCAGGTAGAGAAAAACTCTGCCATCCTTCTATATGCCTAAAAGGAAGACATGGATATACAAAGACAGAAGATATTCTTCCCTGTGACCAAATGCTTCCACCAGACAGAACAAAGTTTAGCCACTGAAGAAAACTTTAGACTCTTATAGATCTACAGATGATACCAGAGGAATCTACATTAACAAGCTTTACTAACTAGCCATTATGTGCCATTTATTTGCCTTCCCTTTATTTGCTACCCCTAAAGACTCGCTTTCCTTTGTCTTGTTACTTCTTTACAAATTTATTGTTGTTGAAGATGACATATAAGCTGGATTGCAAACCTACCTTTTTGAGAACTACTCATTTTCTGGGGGTGTCCCATATTCAGAATTTCCTTGATGTATGATAGTTCAACTTACATTTTTTTTTTTTTTACTTTATGATAGTGTGAAAACAATAGGTATTGAGGGGGTTTCTTGATGAAACAAATAATGTCTGGATAAACCCATTATAAGCTGAAAACTTTTGACTTATGATATTGAAAACTTACAATAGGTTTATTGGAACATAAGAAAATTGTAAATTGAGGAACATTTGTACATAGAAAATATGCATGCTAATAAATGTAGGCTTGTTTATCTCTTGTTAATCTGTCTTTTGTTACAGGAGTCCAGTCCAATAAAGAATTTATGAGACCAAAAGAAAAAAATGTATTTCCTCCTCTGCACTGTTTAATCTGTTTAATATTCAGTTGCAGAAACATATTTCTAAAAGTACGTATTCCCAATAGTAATGTGTCATTTACAATTATTAATGAAGTCATCTATTGGTTTAAAAAGCAAAGATTCAGATATGTATGTTATACTAAATCAAAGTAAAATTATGTTCTATGTTCTTCTTCCTGGTAATATTTCCAGAAATAAATTATGTCACTTTAAAGACAAATGACTATATTGTAAATCAGATTATTTTAAAAATATTCTTCTTTTGAGAATGCTGCATATGTGTCCACTGTAAATTCATTCAAGAAAATTTACCAGATATTATTTTTATGGTACTGTGTTTTTGTAGTTTCTACTATGAGGTATATATGCACATGTATATATATACACACCTATATATAGTCTTTCAAATATGTAATGAGTATTTAAAATTTATTTATGAAAAATTGAACAACCCTCTCCCTTTATATATTTATTGTTCTTTTATCCATGTTTAATACCCCAAATTTATCTTAAGCTTATTCTTTATTATTCAAATCAATTCAACACACTGGTTGCTTAAACAATATACAAAAAACTTATTTGACAGCTGTATAAACTAAAAAAGTTGTTATTTTATTTATGTATGTATTTGTCTACATGCATTTACTTCCTAATTGAGCCATAAAACTTTTCATTCCCGTAATATTATCCATGGGGAAGGCAGGAGCATAGAGAACCAGAACAGGTTTCCATATTGCAGCTCATAAACATTAGTTACAGTGAATGAATAAAGACTACTTATCATAAAAACTCTAATGTTTTTCTCTTGTAAATTTGCCAGATGTTGAGTCACATAATGTGGGAGGTTTAAAATTAATTATTCAAATCATTTCTCTGTCATTACATTCTCTGGTGTCATACAAAGTTGTGGTTGATAAATACAAATGGCTAAACATCTCTTTATGAACGTAAACTTAAGGACCTTTTTTAAATTCATGGAAGGAAAATGAAAAAAAAAATGTGTACTCTAAAGAGGTCATTTAGACAGTATTCCTGAAGCATGTACAATATTTCTCAACTTAGTAAGTAATAACCTTTTATAATAGAAAACACAATATCTTAAACTCACCTTTATGTGAGATTAATTGTGATATCAGGCCAGGAAAATAGCAGAACCATCTGTGTCACATTTAAATATCTTTCCTAATTTAAATGAGAAATCACTACAAATATTATAGCCTAATCAGTTATTGCTATTAATTTCAGATTACATTTCATATTAATTATAGAAACATTAAAATTACAAAATATTAATTGGAAAATAGCCTAACACATTTTTTAAAATGTTTTCTTCATTTGGTAGATGCATATGAAGTTACTCAGATGAGGATCTTTAAATAACTCCTATATGTATTTTTTTCCTTTGCTTTAAATTTTGATCACTTTTTTGGGGAAATGTGATTCAGATAATAACATGAGAAAGTCCCTATTCCTTTCTCTTGTAAGACAAAATGCTAGGGATGCTTCCAGGGAGACTTATCCCTTTCTTTTAACTATGACTTCAGGTGCAATTGAAATCATTAAACAGGAAGCCTTTATAACTCTCATAGATACAGGGGCCGCATTGTCAATAATAAGCTCAACTACATTTTCTGTTCTTTGGAAAACAAAATGCAAATAGTTGGGATTTCAAATCAACTGATGACAATTTACTATTCTCTTTTTATAGACTTTCAAGTCACAGAACTACAGGTTTCTCACCAGTTGCTCTTAATCTCTTAGCTTCCATTAATTGCCTGAGATTTTTTGAAATTCATAGAGCTCACTTTCTTTTTCTCTCAAAAACAGAAAATGACATTAACATTGGAAAAAAAAAAAAAACTGCTTAAGAGGCAATCCTCTAGGAACCCCCTGAACACTCTATCCCTATATTTCTATTTCTGGAACACAAAGAGGAACTTTCTCCTAATAAAACATTTTAGGACTTACTCAACTCTATCCCTGAAAACCTATGATCCCAGTGCACCACTGCCATTGATCACATTCATCAGTATCAACAATTAAAATACAGATAGATGAAACAAAAATACTTCCAAATACTAAATAATACCTTCATGCCAGAAAGCCATTCAGGGAATGAAGGCAATTATTGCAGATTACCTCAAGCAAGGGTAATCATTTTATACACTAGGCAATTTAATACACCAATCCTATCAGTACAAAATTCAAATACCTGATTTGGAAATTTGTCCAAGACCGTATAGATATCAATGAAGTTATAATACCCCACCATCCTGTTGTAAGTAACCCACACACATTTCTATCAGCCATACCACCTGATGGTCAGGTTTTCATTGACTGACCTCTGCAGTGCTTTTTCTAGCATCCCAGTTGATCCAGATAGCCAGTTTTGTTTTGTTCTTTTTCTTTCACCTGGGAAAAAAAGCAATATATCTGAACTGTAATGCCTCAGGGGTATATTGAAAGACTCATGTACTTTCCCCATGTCATAAAAGAAGACATAGCAGATTTGGAATTTCCTTTGCATTCTCTTCTTATCACATATGTGAAGGACATTACTTTGTTCTCCACCCTAGAGGCCGTCATAGAGAAAAGCCTCTAACTATTAAAGAAATTATCCACCAAATTCCCTAAAGTCTTTTAAAAAGAAGCTACAACTCTCTCTATTCCATAAGTAAAATATTTAGAACATTACATTTCAGGACAGAGTCTTTTGATTCATCTTCAAAGAATAAAAGAAATCTTGGTTATTCTTACCTGTGTTACCAAAAGACAACTCCAGTGATTCTTGGGATTGGCAAGATAGTATTGGGGGTCAACAAACAATACTCCAAAATATGGCCCTTTGGCATGCTGAACTGAAGAAGAAAACTTTCAATGTCTCTCCGATCTTCCCTTTCCACTTCGGCCTCTCAATCCTCTGTGCCTCCCAAAGCACAAGATGAAGTTGTTTTATAAAGTTCCCCTATCTGCCTAAAGCTCGGACATACCACAAAAGAAAACCATTGCCTCTGATGCCTTCCCTGAGTTTTCATTAGCTGAACTATTATCACAGGAACAAAGACTGAAGTCCATCTGTGCACCTGGAAAGAAATGTTACAAACCATGGTCTGCTCTTTGGGCACAAGAAATTTTGTCCTAGGTCACTGTGTGTTCTGCATGCCCATTGAATTCTCTCAGAGATGATTTACTACAGCACTAGAAGCATTAATGCTTCTCCATCCCCCTTTCTCCTAATAAGAAAGATATATAACCATCTGTATCCCATTGTGTGGTGAAGTGATCACTCTGTGATTTTTCCTCTGTGCACATTAACAGGCTTATATGCCTTTTTCCCCAAATAATCTGCCTTTTGTCAGTCTATTTGCAGCAACTTCTGAGGTGGAAGAGGAAGTTTTCCTTTGACCCCTGCAATAAATGTGAGCAATGGACCCCAAATTCATCTGTCATGGCTCAACCTCTATATTCCCTCTCAAAGCTGACCACCCCAAACTTCTACAATGTCCTAAAGAAGTCTCCTCCTCTTTTGAGCATTTTAAGGAGAGTCTTATTAAAAACCCTGCATTAGAACATCCTACTTTTAACTTTTTCTGTTTCCATTTTGTTTATGAACCAACTGGAAACACCTTAGTGATTCTACCCCAAAGCACGGACACCAAGAGCAACCCTTCAAATATTACAACCAACAGTTGGAATCTGTGGAGAAAATACTTCCATGCTGTATTCAAGTCATTGCAGTCACTGCATATTTATTCAGGTCAATTGAACAGTGAAGGATATTAATTATATATGTCTCACTCTATTGAGGCCCTCCTCAACTCTCATCATACCCAACTTGTCCAACTTGTCTCTTGCTAGGAAACACATTTCTTATGAAATCCTATTATTATCAACCTGTACTTTAATGTTACTCACTACATCTCTTTGAATCTTGCCACTTTTACTTCTTCCTTCTGACAAGATGCCACATGACTGTATAACTTACAAACCCCTAGTTAGTGTACCCCTAACTGATAACTTATAAACTCCCAGACAGGACCTGTAGGAAATCCATGTTTTAAATGCTGAACTTACCTGGTTTACTGATGGATCCTACCTACAAAATAACTCAGGGAAACATCTAGCTGTCTGTGTTGTAGCCTCACTTTTGAAAACATTGAAAATGATCCCCTACCCAACACCCTGTTGTACTGCTTAACAGTCTTGTCTCTTCCTTCTTAGTTGACAGTTTAAACATACAAAATAAATTGTCAGACAATTTGAGTCTATAGTTATCCCTCTTCATGTGTAAATTCACTTAAAATACATATATCTCACTGCTTCTCTTCTCTTACATATAAGTTAAAGAGAAAGAAAATTAACCTGACTTTACCTAATCCGTTTATGTTTTTAAGTCAATGAAGTATTGAACAATTATTCAATGAATGAGAAACGAAGCAGATGTGAAACTTAGTATACTGAAGATATAATATTATATTCAAATATAGGTGACTGAAAATAAATGCAGAAGTTACTTATGCTTGATAAAATGTTAGCAGGATAATCACTGCCTTGGTCCACATGAGCATAACTACAGCCTTGTACCACAAAAAGATATTTAAAATTCACTCCAAAGTAGGATCATAACTATAATGAACATTCAAAAAATTAAGGTTCTGTTTAAGACAATATTTTCACCTTGTCTGCAGGCAATTATTTGTAGGTACAAAAAGGTGCTGGCAAATATTAAAATTTGCAGTGCAGTTTGAGGCAACCATTGTGAATAAGGAAGACTGGAATATCATATTTTAATACTCAATAGATTAACACCACTTCCTTTAAAGATTTAGTTGTTTGCAGATAAAATGTTACTAAGATAATCGTTTGTTACTATATATATTTTATAACAATATGTCTCCACTAGCTTAAAGTAAAAAGTTTACTTTAATTAATACCTGGATCTTATAATTAAAACATCAAACACTACATATGCTAAGTTATCACACCACATGCAGTACTAACACATGGACTGTTTGAAATTTTTAACCAGAGATGCTGCTCTGGTCTTCAGGGTTTATTGGAAATCCCTTGAAAAAGAACTGTTTCATCTCTTTTGTGAAAATGTACAGCTGGCATTTATATTTGATAGTTTTTAAATAAAACATATTACAAGAAAAATATATTAAAGTTTGGATTTAACCTTAATGTAATTTGTGATTTTACAATGACAAATGGTTATTTTTAAGGAGTGACTTCTGCATAAGATATAATTAGTCATTTCTGAAATTATTTAAAATATTTTGTTTGCTACTGTTTGAAGTCTGGATAAGTTGACTTTTCCAAAGCTCTACAATTTGGGTTCTCTTGATTCTCTTTTCTTATTGCCTGCAATCCCCTTGCTTATTCCTTGCTAAGCTCAGCCTAGAACAATTAACACGTACTTAAGCATTATCTCCCCTTAGAACGGCAGACTTAATATATAGTCCAATTTTATTTAACTTCCACATCATTGTAAGTGACAGAGTTATGAAGCATTAATTTCCCCTTTAACAGCATGTCACCATTTCCCAGACTTGCATAGGTTTCCTCATTGCTGCTACCTAAGAACAATGAAAATCCTGCATATTTTAGGTTTTTGTAACAGCAGCACACCCCTTTAAGTGACTATGCATTAATTACAGTAACTGTAAACAAATCAATTTTTTTAAACAAAGGAACAAATATGTGAATTTCACTCAACGTAACTTTCCTTTTGTCTCCTGAAAACCTCCATTACTTGCGTTTATTTCTATACTAAATTATTAAATTTTCTCATAAAATAATGATGTAGAAAATGTACTACATAATGAAACATAAATATAAAACAATCAGGTGCCCATCATACTCAATTAATAACATTGAATTTTATAATATCTCACTAAAAAATGATTTTTATTAGAAATAACACTTGATTTTCTTATGGTGATGGTGATATACTTCCCTTTTCTTTCTTTTTTTTTTTATTTTTTGTTTTTTTGTTTTGTTTTGTTTTTTTGAGACAGAGTGTCACTCTGTCACCCAGACTGGAGTGCAGTGGTATGATCTTGGCTCACTGAAACTTCTGCCTCCCAAGTTCAAGTGATTCTTGTGCCTCAGCCTCCCAAGTAGCTGGGTTTACAAGCGTGTGCCACCATGCCTGGCTAATTTTTGTATTTTTATTGAAGATGGGCTTTCACTGTGTTGGCCAGGTTGGTTTTAAACTACTGACATTAAGTGATCCTCCCACCTCAGCCTCCCAAAGTGCTGGGATTACAGGTGTGAGCCACTGTGCCTGGCCTGTACTTCCCTTCTCATTAATCTTTGTGAAGCAGACAATGTTCCCCTGTCATTTCTTCAGTGTCTCCCTGCTCAAACCTCTAGGGAGAGCATGGAGACTGAAGACGGGCAGGTTGTGGGGCTCTGACCCCATGACAGTGTCTAGGGGTGAATGCTTACAGCTCCCAAAGCCCCAGGGGGCTGTTTTGATGTCTGCAGGTTGCTTGTGTTCATCAACTCAGTTACACCCTCTGCCTAATTGCAACGACAGAGGGCTTTCTGTATTCCTGGATTCTTGTCTTAGTGTACCATGTACACATGAGCTGGGAGAATGAGTGCAAAGTTTCATTGAATGGTGGAAGCTCTCAGCAGATAGATGGAGAGCCAGAAGGGGGATGGAGCGGGAAGGTGGTATTCCCCTGGAGTAGGGCCACTCAATGTCCAGACTCTCCTCTGACTGCCCCAGCCAGATTCCCATCCACGTTGTTCCACTGTAGATGGTCTTCCGGTGTCTGCTGATGTCTGCAGGTGTGTTCTTCTGCCAGCATGCCCCTCTCAAGGTGCAGCCACTTGTGTATTCTTCCACCTATGTGTTTCTTTTGATGTCCTGCTGTTTGTGTCTCTATCTGTTAGGGTCTCCGGGTTTTTATGGGCACAGGATGGGGTCATGATGGGCCAGGGTGGTATGGAAAATGCAACATTTGGGCACGAAAACAGAAATATCTGTCCACACCTAGGTCCGTGGACACAGGCCTAGGGGTGAAGTCCTAGTCAAAGACCCGTTCTTCTCTACCCAGCATTTCCCTGCCTCCCTCCTATATCAACTGGAATATATTTTAATGCTTTCATACATTTAAATGCATACCATCTCGAGAATGACTATTTCTCTAACCCTTTAACAACCAACCAAAACCTGGAAACAATGTTTTATTGACATTTTAACTTGTGATTTCTTTTGTGAGAATAGAAGCATCTTTTAAAATATGTGTAAACCAATTATAATTTCTTTTCTACAGATTGTCAGTTCACATCCATTGGTCATTGGATTACCAATAATATTTTAATTTATTTATAGCAACTTTTATTTAGAAGAATCCGTCATTTTCTTATTACATCTACTGCAAATGTTTCTGTCAATTTTGCCACATAATATTTAATGATGTTTTTCCTCTGCAGACATCTTTGATATTTTTTGTAGTTAAAATTCTTTGTCTTAAATTTTTATAACTATTTGGTTTTCTGTCATACTAAAATTAAATTTATATATCTATTGTTCTAATGTTTTAATTGAATCACTTTTGTATTTAATCTTTAATGTAATAGTATTACTTTAAGGGTAAAGAGTGACAAAGAAATAATTGTACCTGAGAGATGACAGCTTGTAACTGGCCTAATTGTTCCAACGTAGGTCATGTGGTTCTCCTACCGATATTAACAGTTCACAGAAAAGAAAATCTGACTAGAACTCTCTGTGACATAGATAGAACAGAACAAAGAAACCAGAATAATTCATAATCATTTTTAATTAGAGATTAGAAACAAAGGTATTAGACACTAAAAAAATGACTAAACATTCTTATGGTTTCTCAAATACTTCAGCAAGTAAGAAACCCAGTTTTGTTTGGTTATATATTTGTCTCTGGGGTCTTTGGCTTGTATACACCAACTGGGTTGAAATATGAATTCAAAGGATTTTGTTTTGTTTGAACTGTCTACCTATTTTATGAACGTCTTACTGTAAATATTTTGCCAACTCTAGAATACAGACTGATATGTATATCATCAGTAGTATATCTAAAAAATAGAATTAGGGAGTTAACACTAATATCATATATAAATGTAAAATTGAGTGATACTCTGTGACTATCTGGACAAATTTGAAAGAGAAAAACAAACTTTAGTTATTTTAATGTACCTGTAATTTTTAGCATTATAAAATAACTACAGTGAATAAAGAATTTTCAAATGTCTTTGAAAATGTTATTGTATGCTTTTATATTTTGCCACATGAAATTTTTTAAGGATAAAATGAAATGTGTGCTCAGGGGAAAATATAATAAAAAAGTTTCAGTTTTCTTTTTTCTAGTTTTCACTGGTGAAAACAAGAATAGTATATCTGAAAAAATGTTTTTTATTTATTTATTTATTTATTTATTTATTTATTTATTTATTTTGAGAAAGAAAAGAGCTTGATATCTTGCAGAGAGTTTCAGATTATTTGTCTGTAGCTAAGTGAAAATGAGTGTTCAAAAACTGTGAAGATATTTGTATCCTATGTGAGTACTTGCCAATGGTTGACCTCAGCAGAGAAGTATTTTAATAATCAAGTGGATGGCATGACCACTTCTGTGGACCCCACTCAGCCTCTTTCCCCAGTGATCCTTGTCATTACCCAATGGACCCATGAATAAAGTGGCCACGATGCCAGGGATGGAGGTTACTCATGGGCTTAACAACATGAACTTCCACTCACCAAGGCTGAACTGGCTATGGACACTGCTGAGTGCCCAATTTGCCAGCAGCAGAAACTAACACTGACCCCTTAATATGGCACCATTCCTCGGAGTGATCAGTGAGCTACCTGGTGGCAGATTGATTATGTTGGACTTCTTCCATCATGGAAAGGGCAGAGATCCGTCCTCACTGGAATACACACCTACTCTGGATATAGATTTGCCTATCCTGCATGCAATGCTTCTGCCAAGACAATCATCCACGGACACACGAAATGCCTTACACACGATCATGGTATTCCATACAGCATTGCTTCTGACCAAGGAACTCACTTTATGGCTAAAGAAGTGCAGCAGTGGGCTCATGCTCATGGAATTCAATGGTCTTACCATGTTCCCCATCATCCTGAAGCAGTTGGATTCTTAGAATGGTGAAATGACCTTTTGAAATCACAATTACAATACCATTTAGATGACAACACTTTGCAGAGCTGGGGCAAAGTTTCCCAGAAGGCTGTATATGCTCTGAATCAGTGTCCAATCGATGGTACTATTTCTTCCATAGCCAGGATTCACGCGTCCAGGAATCAAGGGATGGAAGTAGAAGTGGCACCATTCACTACCACCCCTAGTGATACACTAGCAAAAGTTTTGCTTCCTATTCCTGTGAAATTACATTCTGCTGGCCTAGAGGTCTTAGTTCCAGAGGGAGGAATGCTGCTACCAGGAGCCACAATAATGATTCCATTAAATTGGAAGTTAAGATTGCCACCTGGACACTTTGGCTCCTCCTACCTGTAAGTCAACAGGCTAAGAAGGGATTACAGTATTGGCTGGGGTGATTGACCTGGACTATCAAGTTGAAATCAGTCTACTACTCCATAATGGAGGTAAGAAAGAGTATGCATGGAATACAGGCGATCCGTTAGAGTGTTGCTCAATATTACCCTGCCCTGTGATTATGGTCAATGGGAAACTACAACAGCCCAATCCAGGCAGGACAAATAGTCCAGATCCCTCAGCAATGAAGGTTTGGATTACTTCACCAGGAAAAACAAAAATAAAACAAACAAACAAACAAACAAAAACTATGACTTCCCGAGGTGCCTGTTAAAGGCAAAGTGAATACAGAATGGGTACTAAGGCAGTAAAAGAAGGCGGCCATCAACACCAGCTACGACCACATGACCAGTTACTGAAACGAGGACTGTAACTGTCATGAGTATTCCTCCTTCTTTTGTTAAAAACGTGTTTGTGCATGTATACACCTGTACTAAGATAATATCTTCATTTTATTTCCTTTTCTTCGACCATGATACATAAGAAATATTGACTTCATATTAGCATTTAATTATTGTTAACTTTAGATAATAGTATTTGGATGGGGATTGGTGCTTTTCTGGTTGTATGTAGCATAGTTGTATTATGTTATGTGTAATTATGACCTTGTTATTGTCCTTATTTGAAGATTATGTATCATCTCAGGAGATGTGTATGGGTTCAAGCTGACAAAAGGTAGACTTATGCTGGATAATACTGAGTGTCAACTTAATTGGATTGAAGGACACAAAGTATTGATCCTGGGTCTGTCTGTTAATGTGTCACCAAAGGAGATTAACATTAGGGTCAGTGGGCTGGGGAAGACAGACCCACCTTTAATCTGGTGGGCACAACTTAATCAGCTGTTAGTGAATATAAGGCAGGCAGAAAAACAAGAAGAGGCAAGACTGGCCTAGCCTCCCAGCCTACATCTTTCTCCCATGCTGGATGCTTCTGCTCTCAAGCATTGGACTTTAGTTTTGAGACTCAGACTGACTTTCCTTGCTTCTCAAACTTGCACACAGTCTATTGTGGGAACTTGTGATTGTGTACAGTAATACTTAAAAAAACTCCATATATAATATACAATAATTATATAAAATATATAATAATTTCA
>NW_012113919.1:2877180-2919184 GCF_000951035.1 Colobus angolensis palliatus
TGTTTTATTATATATCCTATTTTATATATGTGTATATATTAGGATATATAGTATATATACCCCATCAGTTCTGTCCCTCTAGGGAATCCTGACTAATATATAAGGTATTAGGGGATTGAATAAGCAGCCACAGATCAAATTAAGCAGAAATATCTATATCCTGTTCAAGATTTTTACTGTTATGCAAAATCAAATAAAAGTCATTTCACTTTGTTAAGATGCATTTATATTTGGATTTTCCTTAAAAGTATCATATGAAGCTAGGAATGTGTACTCTATATGATAAATATATATGTATTTTTTTCTTAAAGAGATTTTTATGGTCTGTTAAGATCATAATTTATGAAATATATTTCAGACTAAAGTTAGAAGCTTTTTAAAACATTAATTTTTTATTTATGAGGGGTAAATGTACAGGTTCGTTACATGGGAATATTGTATGATGCCGCGGCTTTGTGTATGGATCCCATCACCCATGTAGTGATCATAGTACCCAATAGGTAGTTTTTCAACCCATTCTTCTTTTCCTCCATTTCTTTTCTAGTAGACCACAATGTCTATTGTACAATGTTTATATCCACTTGTACTCAATGTTTAGCTCCCTCTTATAAGTGAGAACAAGCAGTATTTGGTTTTCTGTTCCTGCATTAATTTCCTTAGAATTATGGCCTCCAACTGCATCCATGTTGCTGCAAAGGACATAATTTCATTCTATTTGTATGGAATTAAATAAATGATGGATGAATAGTATTCCATGGTGCATATATCCTAAATTTTCTTTATCCAATCTACCATTAATAGCCACCTGGGTTGATTCTATGTCTTTGCTATAGTGAATAGCACAGCAATTAATATATAAGTGCATGTGTCTTTTTGGTAAGATGATTTATTTTTCCTTGGGTACATACCCCATTATGGGATTGCTGGCTTGAATGGGAGCTCTGTTGTAAGTTCTTTGAGAAATCTCCAGACTGCTTTCCACAGTGGCTAGGCTAATTTGAATTACCTCCAACAGTGTATAAACATTCCCTTTTCTCCACATCTTCCCAGAATCTTTTTTTTTTTTTTTTTTTACTTTTTAGTAATAGCCATTTTGAACAGTGAGTTTCTCATTGCGGTTTTGATTTGCATTTATCTGATGATTAGTGATCCTGAGCATTTTGTCATATGTTTGTTGGCTGTTTTTCGTTTCTTCCTTTGAGAAGTTTCTGGTCATGTCTTTTGCTCATTTTTTAATGGGACAACCTATTTTTGCTTATTGATTTAAGTTCCCTGTAGATTCTGGATATTAGACATTTGTCAGATATGTAGTTTGTGAATATCTTCTTTCATTCTATAGGTTATCTATTTGCTTTGTTGACAGTTTCTTTTCTTGTGTAGACGTTCTTTAGTTTAATTAGGTGCCAGTTGTCACTTATTGTTTTTGTTGCAATTACTTTTGGGGACTTAGACAAAAAGTGTTTGCCAAGGCCAATGTTGAGAAAAGTATTTCCCAGATTTTCTTATAAGGTATTTATAGTTTAAGTTCTTACGTTTACATTTTTGATCCATTTTCAGTTAATTTCTGTATATGATGAAAGGTACACGTCCAGTTTTAATATTCTGTATATGAAGAGCCAGTTATCCCAGCTCCATTTATTGAATAAAAAGTCCATTGAATATATACTCCATTGTTTGTTTTTGTCATCCTTGTTGAAGATCAGATGGTTGTAGGTGAGTGGCTTTATTTCAGTTTTCTATTCTGTTCCATTGGTCTACATATTTGTTTTTGTACCAGTACCAACATGTTTTGATTAATGTAGCTGTATAGTATAGTTTGAAGTTGGGTAGTGTGAAGCCTCTGGCTTTTTTCTTTTTGCTTAGAATTCCTTTGGTTATATAGGCTCATTTTTGGTTTCATATAAATCTTAGAATAGTATTTTTTCTAATTCCTTGAAGAATGGTGTTGCTATTTTGACAAGAATAGCATGGAATCTGTAAATTGTATTAGGCAGTTTGTCCATTATTACAATAATGCTTCTTCGAATCCATAAGCATAGAATGTTTTTCCATTTGTTTGTGTAATCTCTTATATCTTTCAGCAGTGTTTTGTAGTTCTCCTTGTAGAAATCTTTCACCTTCGCAGCTAGCTGTAGACCTAAGTATTTCATTGTCTTTGTGGCTGTTGTAAGTGGGATTGTGTTCTTAATTTAGCTCTTAGCCTGGATGTTGTTATTTTACAGAAATGCTACTGAATTTGTACATTGATTTTGTATCTTCAAGCTTTACTGATGTCATTAATCAGTTCTAGGAGCTTTCTGATAAAGTCTTTTTTTTTTTTTTTTTTTTTTTTTTTGAGATGGGAGTCTCGCTCTGCCGCCCAGGCTGGAGTGCAGTGGGCGGATCTCAGCTCACTGCAAGCTCCGCCTCCTGGGTTTAGACCATTCTCCTGCCTCAGCCTCCTAAGTAGCTGGGACTACAGGCGCCCGCCACGTCGCCCGGCTAGTTTTTTGTATTTTTTAGTAGAGACGGGGTTTCACCGTGTTAGCCAGGATGGTCTCGATCTCCTGACCTCGTGATCCGCCCATCTCGGCCTCCCAAAGTGCTGGGATTACAGGCTTGAGCCACCGCGCCCGGCCTCTGATAAAGTCTTCAGGATTTTCCTAGGTGTAGAATCTTATTATCAGCAAAGAGAGATAGCTTCACATTTTTTTTTTTAATTTAGAAATCTTTTATTTGTTACTCTTGCCTGATTGCTCTGATTAGGACTTCTATTAGATGTTGAACAGGAGTGGAGAAAGTGGGCCTCTTTGTCTTCTGCCAGTTGTCAATGGGAATGCTTCCAGATTTTGCCCATTCAGTATGATATCGGCTGTGGGTTTGTCATGGATGACTTCCATTATTTTGAGGTATATTATTTCAATGCCTATCCTCTTGTGTGTTTTTATGACGAAGAGTTGTTGGATTTTATCGAAAGCTTTCTCTATATCTATTGAGATGACCATACGGTTTTTATTTTTAAATATATTTGTGTTGTGAATCACATTATTGATTTGTGTATGTTTAACCAGCCTTGCATCCCAGGAACAAAGCCCACTTAATTGTGTTGGATTAACTTTTTGATGTGCTGCTGAATTTGACTTGATAATATTTTGTTGAGGATTTCTGCATCGATGTTCATTAGGGGTTTTGGCCTGAGGTTTTCTCTTTTTGTTGTGCCTCTGCCAGATTCTGGTATCGGGCTGATGCCAGTTTCATTGAATGAGTTAGTAAGGAGCCCCTCCTCTTCAATATTTTAGAATAGATTCAGTAGCAATGGTATGGACTCTTCTTTGTATCCCAGTTAGAAGCTTTAAGTTGATTATCTATTGATTTATTTTAGCAAAATTATTCCTAATGATTACTACTATTTGTGACTGTGGTTGTAAATATTCTTGATAACTACCTTTTACCTTTACAAAATTTAATGCGTCTCTCCTAAAAAGTCTTGCTTTTTCCTTTCAAGCTTCAAATTCAGAATATATAAATTTTAAGATGTATTTTATGCTTAAAATATCTTTCGCTTTCCTGTATTGGCTGACAGGTAATAAAGATTTGCTCCTTCATTTTATAAAGGTAAAAGTAATGGAAATAATTTAAGTTGTCTCGACATTCTCCAAAGAATATTTAACTTAAAACTAATTTGAGAGCTCTGTTGTTTATCCAATTTACCACAAAGAGATAAAGGCAGTCTTCCTATGTTAATTCTGTGAAATTAAATTAAAACATATGTTCCATAATTTTCAATATTCAATATAAACCCACTCAAGATCAACCACAAATACTGGTACTATAATTTGTCTGTGTGTCTCTCTGTCTCCATCCTCCCCCACCTTTCTATCTTAGTTAAACACCCTCCTAAATCAGAGAAAATACGGTGATATTTTTTGACAATTTTGTGAAAGTATGTGCTATGTTAAACAACAGTACCCTCACTGCTTATAATATGTTATTGATCCAAGAAAGATACATAAGTACACACTTGCATATTGTATGTTAAACCTCAAGAGATAATTTTCTGCTTTTTTTTTGTCAGCGTTCATATATGTAATAATATTAGAACTTTTAGTATTTTCCTACAATAAATACAAATGATCCACTGTTCTCAAGCAATAATATTTTTTGGAAACTTGACTAAAATTTTTGACAGTGTCTCTGGTGCATTTTTTATATGTTGAAATTGTAAATCCAGTTAAATTGCAAAGGTGAGATATTGACAAGTTTCTCTACATTGGATTGAGTTTTTTCTTTTTTTAACATCTTCTAATAGAATTTATACTACTTACCTGCAATATGTATTAAACAAGTTTTTATCATTTTTTGTTTACTCTTGAACTTAGTTGAAGCTTTTCTTTGCCAGAGAGGTATTGCCTAACAATAGCAAATAATTACTTGATTTTGTAATTAAACCTAGGAGATTCCAAAATAACTAATGACAAAAGCACCCGTTTTACCAGAACTTAAAACCTGGACAATCAATAAGAATTTTAACTGTGCCGATCCCTCTTGATCTTTGGAAAAGACAGTGAGTAAGCACAAATGAAATTCTGAAAGTAAAATTGGCAATGCTTTCAGAGAGCCTTAAACTTCCATCGCCCATGATATTGCTATTACTTTTAATTCTAGTGAGATCAGAACTTTTGGGGTTTATTACAACCTTTAAAAATTACATAGAGCCTTTAGACACCACCCAGTGTTTCTGAGAATGTCATTGTCAACTCAAATTTTCACTCTCAGGCAATACACTTAGTACTGTCACTGAATCTTGGCATCCATTTCACAACATCATACTAAACTACCTCTGCATAAACAAATTCTGGACAACTGGTTCCTTGGGAATGTATCAGAAAAAGACATAATTTGAACCCTACTAGAAAGACTCTTATCAAATTATGGTTCACAATTATCACATCAGTGAAAATGCCAAGGGCTTTGTCCTTGAGTCATTGTTTGTCATGTGGAGACATAAGCCATTCTCAAATCACTTGAAGACTATCAAGATAAAAACCTTCAGGTTGAAGATACTTAGAAATCTTTGAGAAGCAAATAGACAGAATGAGGTAGATAGTTTCCACTCAAGATCCAGAGAACAAGATCCAGATGGCTAGAGGGGTATGTTGTCACACTCCAACATATATGCATATTTTTTTCCTAGCTACTTTGCTTTCTTTTGGCTGACTTAAAGTTTTACACAATTAATACATATCTGCTACCTGTAAGTCCCACATTCTTAAAATTTCTTTTTTGCACCTTTATTCACTTACTGGCATGAGTCAATAACAAGTTGCAATTTACTCAAGATTTAGCTAGTGAGTAATCAAACTCATCTGATGAGTCTGTGCACATTTTCTTATGGGAGCCACCAAGCTTCCCTTGATACCAGTTTCTATTAACAGTCAGTTGATTTCCTGTGTTATTTGGCTCCACCTCTATGTGCCCTTTTTACAAAGCAAACACAGTAATAATCTAGACATCCAGGAACCTGCAACTCTAGCTATTCAAGAGAAATTCTAGTTGCTTTCTATCGTCCATAAGCCTCTTCAAATTACTCTTTAAAACAGGCCTTAAAAGTCGGGAGGATACTACATGCCATAGTCTGAGGATAGCAAGAGAACTAGGTCAAGCTGCCAAGGTTACAGAACTCTTAGACCAAAGGATTCATTAAATTGGACATTAGTTTGCTTGGAGTAGGTCTCCAAAACATAGTATTACCTTCTAAAGAAGGAGCATGTGTTGTTTAAGGAGAAGAATATTGTACTCAATCCCTGCAAATCTTTTGGATTTTAATCTTCTAAAAGGATCTGAAAAAAATAAAAAGTCATAAATGTAGATACTTTGGGTAATAGTGCCACATGTTTCTGTGGGCTCTTTAAATTGGAATTAATATCTGTTTTCAGAGCAATTTAGGAACTGGGCCTCACCTTACTTTAGGAATTAAGTTTTGGCTTAAAAACTGAATCACAGAATCTGTTCATATAACTATTATTATTATTATTATTATTATTATTATTATTATTATTGTTATTATTATTTCCCACTTTGCTGTGTTTGAGTGTGTTATCTCCAAACTTTAAATTCTCATGTATTACTGCTGTCCTGTCAAATGATCTAAAAAGTGGCCCTTCAAGTAAAAGAACTGGAAAATGTGACACTCATGGAGTTGAAACAAATACCCTCAAATACTTAGTATGTGTGATATGGTTTGGCTTTGTCCCCACTCAAATCTCAACTTGAATTGTATCTCCCAGAATTCCTACCTGTTGTGGGAGGGATCCAGGGGGAGGTAATTGAATCATGGGGTCTGTTCTTTCCTGTGCTATTCTCATGATAGTGAATTAGTTTCATGAGATCTGATGGGCTTATCAGAGGTTTCCACTTTTGCTTCTTTCTCATTTTCTCCTGTTGCTACCATGTAAGAAGTGCCTTTCACCCTCTGCCATGATTCTGAGACCTCCCCAACCATGTGGAACTGTAAGTCCAATTAAACCTCTTTTTCTTCCCAGTCTTGGGTATGTCTTTTTCAGCAGTGTAAAAATGGACTAATACAGTAAATTGGTACCAGTAGGGTGGGACATTGCTGTAGATACCTGAAAATTTGGAAGTGACTTTGGATCTGTGTAACAGGAAGAGGTTGAAACAGTTTGGAGGGTTCACAAGAAGACACAAAAGTGTGGTAAAGTTTGGAACCTCCTCAAGATTTGTTGAATGGTTTTGACAAAAATGCTGATAGTAATATGAACAATAAGTTCCAGGCGGAGGTGTTCTCAGATGGAGATGAGGAACTTGTTGGGAACTGGAACAAAGGCAATTCTTGTTATGTTTTGGCAAAGAGACTAGCAGTATTTTGCCCCTGCCCTAAAGATTTGTGGAACGTTGAACTTGAGAGAGATGATTTAGGGTATCCGGCGGAAGAAATTTCTAAGCAGCAAAGCATTCAAAAGGTGATTTGGGTGCTGTCAAAAGCATTCCATTTTAAAAGGGAACCAGAGCATAAAAGTTCAGAAAATTTGCAGCCTGACAATGCAGTAGAAAAGAAAAACCCATTTATTGAGGAGAAATACAAGCTGGCTGCAGAAATTTGCAAGGAGCCTAATGTTAATCCCCAAGACCACGGGAGGCAGGATGGGATGGGTGACAGGGAGGAGTGGAATGTCTCCAGGCTATGTCAGAGACTTTCATGGGAGCCCCTCCCATCACAAGCTCGGAGGCTCAGAAGGAAAAAGTGGTTTTGTGGGTCCGTCCCAAGGTCCCCGTGCTGTTTGCAGCCCAGAGACTTGGTGCCCTGTGTCCCAGCTGCTCCAGTCATGACTGAAAGGGGCCAATGAAGAACTCGGGCTGTGGCTTCAGGGGTGGAAGTCCTAAGTTTTGGCAGCTTCCACGTGGTCTTGAGCCTGCTGGTGCACAGAGGTCAAGAACTGAGATTTGAGAACCTCTGCCTAGATTTCAGAAGATGTATCGAAAAACCTGGATGCCCAGGAGAAAGTTTGCTGCAGGGCAGGGCCCTCATGGAGAATCCCTGCTAGGGCAGTGTGGAAGGAAAATGTGGGGCCAGAGCCCCCACACAGAGTTCCTACTGGGGCACTGTCTAGTGGAGCTGTGAGAAAAGTGCCATCATCCTCCAGACACCACAATGATAGATCCACCGACAACCTGCACAGTGTGTCTGGTAAAGCTGCAGACACTCAACGCCAGCCCTTGCAAGCAGCCAGGAGGGAGTCTTTACCCTACAAAGCCACAGGGGCGGAGCTGCCCAAGACCATGGGAACCCGCCTTTTGCATAGGGGTGACCTGGAGGTGAGACCTGTGGTCAAAGGAGATCATTTTGGAGCTTTGCAATTTGACTGACCCGCTGGATTTCAGACTTGCATGGGCCCTGTAACTCCTTTGTCTTGGCCAATTTTTCCCATTTGAAATGGCTGTATTTACCCAATGCCTGCATCCCCATTGTATCTAGGAAGTAACTAGCTTGCTTTTGACTATACGGGGTCATAGGTGGAAGGGAATTTCCTTGTCTCAAACGAGACTTTGGACAGTGGACTTTCAAGTTAATGCTGAAATGAGTTAAGACTTTGTGAGACTGTGGGAAGGCATGACTGGTTTTCAAATGTGAAGATATGAGATTTGAAGGAGGCAGGGGTGTAATAATATGGTTTGGCTGTGTCCCCACCCAAATTTCAACTTGAATTGTATCTCCCAGAATTCCCAGATGTTGTGGGAGAGACCCAGGGGGAGGTAATTGAATCATGGGGGCCGGTATTTCCTGTGCTATTCTCATGATAGTGAATAAGTCTCACAAGATCTGCTAAGTTTATCAGGGTTTTCTGCTTCTGCTTCTTCCTCATTTTCTCTTATCGCTACCATGGAAGAAGTGTCTTTCACCTCCCACCATGATTCTGAGGCCTCCCCAGCCATGTGGAACTGTGAATCCAATTAAACCTCTTTTTCTTCCCAGTCTTGGGTATGTCTTGATCAGCATCATGAACATGGAATAATACAATATGATTATAATACCTCATAAGAAATGAAAAATGGACTGATCACTTCTCCAGATGTTGATGTTCTATCCTTCAGTTTAAACTGAAGAATGACAACAAAGGGTGATTGATACTAAGCTGGATACTAACAATGAAATCATCTACACCTTCATAGCTTAATGACTTCGTTAGCCCAATCTTACTATTCTATTTCTCACATTAATATGATCATGTAACACTGGAAAACATATGTTCAGGAATGCATATTTCTACCTAACTTTTACTACTTGTTTCAGAAACTTCTTGAAAGTATTCAACTACTAAAAATAGATAGTTCACCTAGGCTCAGTGACTCCACAAAACTTTTCTATAAGGCCTAACCTTGTGATATGGTTTGTCTATGTCCCCACCCAAAATCTCATCTTGAATTGGAATTCCCATAATCCATATGATCCCCAAGTGTCAAGGGAGAGACCAGGTGGAGGCGATTGGATCATGGGGGCGGTTTCCCCCATGCTGTTCTGATGATAGTAAGTTCTCAATAGATCTGATGGCTTCATAAGAGCTTCTCCTCGTTTGCTTATTCACATATCTCCTTCCTGCCAGCTTGTGAAGAAGGTACTTTTCTTCCCCTTCACCTTCCACCATGACTGTAAGTTTCCCAAAGTCTCGCGGGTCATGTAGAACTGTGAGTCAATTAAATCTCTTTCATTTATAAATTACCCAGTCTTGGGCAGTTATTTATAGCAGTCTGAAAATGAATTAATATACCTTGAAACTCTTGACTCTCTCAAGATTTATATTTAAAGACAAATAAGACTCCCCACGCAACTTAAAAAAATATTGCACTAGGCCGGGCGCGGTGGCTCAAGCCTGTAATCCCAGCACTTTGGGAGGCCGAGATGGGTGGATCACGAGGTCAGGAGATCCAGACCATCCTGAGCTACACGGTGAAACCCCGTCTCTACTAAAAAAAATACAAAAAAAAAACTAGCCGGGCGAGATGGCGGGCGCCTGTAGTCCCAGCTACTCGGGAGGCTGAGGCAGGAGAATGGCGTAAACCTGGGAGGCGGAGCTTGCAGTGAGCCGAGATCGCGCCACTGCACTCCAGCCTGGGGGACAGAGCTAGACTCCGTCTCCAAAAAAAAAAAAAAAAAAATTGCACTTATACCCTTCTGAGATCCTGCTAAGATTCTGTCAACATTTCATCTTAATTATTGTGATAAGCAATAAATTCTACTTTGTTTTAATCAACAAATTGTATTGGTGGTATTGTCAGAGAGCCAAGATTTGGCATTTGAGTGCTTTAATGGGAAAAAAAATCAAAGCTAGAAGTCCAATTAGGACTTTGATAGGACAAGGTTACTTGAACAAATGTGGGCAAGGCTGAGTATATTGAGAAAATAAACATTTCTTTTGTGAGTGAAACTTCTACCTGCCCCACATTGCATATGTATTAGAAGAGAAATGCATTTTCAAGTACAGTAATATAGAAAATATTGTGTGTACATACAAATAATATGCATGCACATATATATATGCATTTGTTTTTATATTCACAATATATTTTCATAAGATTCAAAGTGCTCGACTGAATGAATCATTGGTGGGAGGAATTACTTGATTGAACTGCCTATGCAAATTGTTACATTATCACTACTCACTTCCATCTGTCTTTAAAAGCAAAAAAATGATCGAGTACTCCCTAGATGCATTAATAAAAGTTTGAAAGTATGCATATATTCTTTATAGTTCTTCACTTTCATTCCCAGAGCAATAAAATCTACAAGGATAAATGCTCCATTCAAATCAAATGACGTATCATTTACAAAGCTTTTTCTTTCTTTTTTTTTTTTTCATTATATCTTTAAAAATAGAGCACTTGTGAAGACAGGCATAACTTTGATTAAGCTTTAAGGAAATTTGAAATGAAGTATAATATAACTCAAAGAATTTTCAGTGGAAAAGTATAAGTAAATTCAGTGTCTGAAATTTTAGAAGACAAACATTTTACTACGTCTTATGGGCTTGCAACCATGTGTTGACTGTGTTTTTTTCCCTAGTTTTTTTGAACAGATTATTAAATTTGCAACATTTGTAAAAGTTCATCATGATGTGCTCTTATGATTTTGGAATTTCTTTGGGTATTATAGTGCAATGTCAACAATAAAAGGAAAAATAAGAGGCAGATTTTCCATTAATATAAAAAATATAAGTTTTTTCCTTATTTGCAAATTAACAAGATTTTTTTGAGTCCTGCATTTAACAATGAAAGACACTTTATAGTAGGAACTTTTACCTGATTTATTATGTATCTCTTTAGATGTCCCAGCAAGGTTAAAGAGGAAGAAAAGCAGATGGAAAGCAGCAGGTACACACTTTTTGATGTGAGAAACTCATTCATGATGATGACACTATTACTGTTCAAGATGGAAACAATAAAATGTAATTTAAGGTGAATAAGCAATAGAAATGCAATAAATCAAAGTAAATGAATAGTAGTTCTGTCTGAAGAATATAAATAGTGGCAGTGGATTTTATTCAGCTATAACTGCTCTCTTAAAAGTAAAATGGAACCTTATTTCTCCTTAGTAATAATTACTTAGGTTTCCTTATTAATATGCACTTCTCCATTACAATCTTCAAGATGCAAGCTGGTATCAAAATAATTCCACTTGAAAACCACCAACACACTTCAAAAGTTTTAGTATCATTACTGTGAAAGAGCCATTGAACTGTATTATTCTTCACCTAAAAGCAGTACCGCAACTGAGATATCGGAAAGGAAAAAAAAAAAAAAAAAATCTGTTCTTACTGTCCTCATAACCATGATATTTATCATATTTTCACTATATTCAATATTCAATTTGGATATGTAAATACTATTTATAGCTCCCTAACCTCAGTTTTTATGACCACAGATCACTATTATTTATTTTTATCTTTTTTTAGAAGAAATGAAGAGCACTTGTTTAGTATCTTTACCTCATGTTCCCTAATGCATTTTATGACCACAAAGGGTGTTAATTCATTTCATTTCATCTTGCTTCTTCCATTGGGATTTTCAGTCTTTTAATTACACTTATTTCTATCTTAAGCCTGTTTCTCTCCAATTGCACAGTGTGGAATTATATAGTCTTGTAGCCAGGCTTTACTCTTTTTTGAGTGTAAACTAAGAATAGTCTTACTGATTCTTCTGAACGGCCCACTGCATTTATTTATTTTTGACAAATACTACATATTCAGCTCATTATATATTTTGACACTTAATTCATTAATCCTTAAGCAGATGTGGCAAATTCTATCAAGTATATTGAGATTTTGCATGTAGGCAAAATATCAGTGACAAGTAAAAACAAATCTGAATTTAGGTCAAGAGAGATATTGTTAGAAAAGACGACTACAATTGGGAAAAAGTGTTAAAAATAGAGACAGGTAAGCATAGCTAGCAGGATTTTTGGGGAGGATCTAGGGAGGTGGAGGGTGAGCAGTGGAGCTGAGCACATATGAGAAAGATAGCTGAAAAGAAAAATATTTATTTCTTCAGTCAGAATGATCCATTAAGGGAAGATATTTTCCTGATTAAGTTTATCCATGAGCCAAAGTTCAGGGGCCTTTGGAAAAAGAGAAGTCTGACTAAAGCTTGATCAATTCAAGTAATAAATAATTGTGAGCACTTGGTAAACATAAATACAGTGCTTAAATTTAAACACAGTAGGGCGAGGAGCCAACATGGCCAAATAGAAACAGCTCTAGTCTGCAGCTCCCAGCAAGACCAACGGAGAAGGTAGTTTATTTCTGCATTTCCAACTGAGGTACTAGTTCATCTCACTGGGACTGATTCAGGCAGTGGGTGCAACCCATAGAGAGCGAGAAGCAGGGTGGGGCATCACGACACCCGGGAAGTGCAAGGAGCTGGGGGACTTGCACAAGAAACACTAAACGTGGAAAGGAAAAACTGGTACCAGCCACTGCAAATACACGCCAAAACATAAAGGCCAATGACATTATGAATAAATTGAATCAACTAATATGCAAAATGAGTTAAAAACAGCCAGCATCAAGATGTTAGGGCCAAATTCACACATAACAATAGTAAGCTTAAATGTAAATGGGCTAAATGCTCCAATTAAAAGACACAGACTGGCAAATTGGATAAAGAATAAAGAACCATCAGTCTCCTGTAATCAAGAGACCCATCTAACATGCAAAGACACACATAGACTCAAAATAAAGGGGTGGAGGAATATTTACCAAGCAAATGGAAAGCAAAAAAAAAGAAAAGAAAAAGCAGGGGTTGCAATCCTACTCTCAGATAAAATAGACTTTAAACCAACAAAGATCAAAAAAGACAAAGAATGTACACTTTGAAAGGGTAGCTGCATTTTAAAATATAGAAGATGACTATATAAAAATGCATCTTATTGAAAAAAGTGATGATTTTTACCTTAATGATTTCATAGGCATGCATTTTGAGTAACAGACATGTTTCAATTTTGTATAGAATAATTTATGAAAATCTGAAGATAACATGTTCTGCCTTTATAAAATTAATTAGAGACTATCAGTTTATTCTATAGTAATTGACATTCCTATTGAGTTTAGACTGACAAATTATAGTCTGAAACTTTTAGGTGCTAAATACTTTTCAGTCCATATGAATAACTATCATGTCAGTAGTTGCTGGAAATTTTTAAAATCTAGAGGCTTAAGGAGATTCTTATTAGAATATCATATCCTTGAAAGTAAGATAAAAATCTCTTTTTATGAAATATAGTTTCTTTCAGTTCATCATGAAAATTTAAATAATATTACTAAAGATGGCACACATTTAAAGAAGTATGTGCTTGCTCAGTTAATTTCAGCTTGAAGGTTAATTGATGATCATGTCTCTCCAATTTAGGTAAAAAAGTAAAGCAAGAATTGCATTTTCATAACATTTAACCTTTTTCAGGGGCATCTGAAATATTCAAATATTACTTACAGGAAAAAGGAATGGAGAATCGTTGTAACATTCTAATTGAAAACCTGGACATTTCAGGTATTTTTCTGTTTTCCCGATGTGTAATTACATCTTTCTGGAAGGGAAAAGTAAAAAGGCAATAAAAGATATCTCAAAATTATTCGGTGCTCGATTAATTCATTCATTGTTCAAATGATTTTTTTAAATATGTTTTGATCATACTCTTCATATTGTTACTTTCTATTTCTCAAAAATAGAAGAGTTAATTGAAAATGAACACCAATGCCCTGCCTTTTACTTACATTTGAATTACTTTTTTCTCTTTTTAAAATTTTATCCAAAATAGGCTCAGTGGGGGCACTGAAGCATTAGGTCTAACCTACCAGGCACAGCAAGCTTATAGACCTCTTAAATCTTAAAAGACTCACTGTAGGAAAATACAAGTATAATAGGCTCCAGCAGAGCCCAACAATGTAATTAGAAGGACATTTTATACTTAATGCCATAGATCACAAGACATTAGGGGATACAAATTAGTCTACTTGTATATGATTTGCCTGTTAGGGAAATGGGTGATGAAGGAAAATATGCAATGTTTATGTTTTACTTTGTTGCAAATCATTTAACTGGTTTCAAAAGGCAAAATAAATCAAAGAAAAATCAGCCATCTTATTTTATTTCCTCTAGGTCAATATTTTACAAATTGAAGATGTCAAATAAGTAGATATGTATGACTTAAAAAAAAAATGGTTGTATAAAAAAATAAGCCTAAATTTAAAGTGTCAGATTTTTTGTTGGATAGTGTCAATTTAATTGAATAATTTTGATATTTACCCTTTTGATGGAAAGTTCTATCAGAAATCATCTTATTTTGTCAATACTTGAATAATATTGTATGACACATATGTTTAAATTGACATAGTTATTTTGATTTAAATAATGGCTATTGCATATTAAATCAAATAATTTGTCTGCATTAGCTAGATAGGCAATAAAAAATGTAATGTTTAAAATATTATATATTCTATAAATCAGATTAATGCCAACTCATTAGAAAATGTAATGTTCAAAAGTTTATATAATAATATATATTTTCCTTAATTTTTAAAGACCTACTTCTCTTGATAGTGATATATCATAATGCTATTTTTTGATATACATGTAACATAGTTGTACTGTTTAGAAAGCTGGAAAACAGAAAGTATATATAGGTAATAACTGTCTCAAATATATCAACATGGAAATCACTACTTTTAAAGACTAATTTTACATATTTTTAAGTGTTCTTTCCATTTCTATCTCATTTTCTAATTATACATACAGATATGCACAATTCACAGTATCATTATCATACCATATTATGTTAGTTCATGATTATTATATATCAATATTTCATTTTTTTGTCTTCTCTTAGCTTGGTGGCAATGTTAACATGGTAATATATTTTTAATTTTTACTGACCTCATTAACAACTCTTGCTCTTTTTGATTTCTTTTATTGCAGCTTCTCACCACTTGAATATTTCAGGAATCCTTTCTGCTTATTCAATCCTAAGTTGTTCTGTTTTCAAGAATGAGACAGAGAATTTTCAAGTTTGTTTATCCTTTTAAAAACATTTCTCTAATGCCTCTTCATGATTCTGCAATGCAGAATGGATGAAGTTTTACAAATAGCTCAAATTCTTGCCAACAATACAATGTTATGCCATTCTTTACTCACATGGTAAAATTTTGTTTCAATCATGTTTCAATGCATAGCTATTATTTCCCCAAGTCTGTAGATACAATGGCAGAGTAATTAAACTAAGTATTAATGCCTTCTCATGAATCAGAATTTGTTGTTAAGCCTAAGTAATTAGTGTGGGGGTGCTGAACCTCTGTCAGAGACCTGATGTAATTTTCAAGAGTATTTAAGGTCTCCTTTCATCATGGTAGATTTTCTATTGAAGTCTTAGTTTTGTATCATTTGGGGCTCTCTCTCTCTCTCTCTCTCTCTCTCTCTATATATATATATATATATATAATATTATATATTATAGAAGATTTATATTATATATAAATATTCTCTTTCAATATGACAAATAACCAAAGAATTCACCATAACAAGAGTTCTTGAGAGAAATATTTTTGAGTCACTCTGAAAAATATTTGTATACATCTTTTATTCCATTAACTAACAGGCATTGGCTAGCATGTATTTATAATATTTTAGATGCCCAAGAGATGCTATAGAAACAATTATAATTAATAAAATTATATGCAATAGTAATAATAAAATGTTATTTACAAAGTCCTTTTTTTTACATAGGGTGAAGAATCAGTTTCTCCTTTAAAATATATCTGCCTTTTAAATATATAAAAAGGCATTTTCAAAATTTATATTGTAGTTATGACTGTATTCTGATAGCAACTTTAAAGTAGTTCTTTTATATTGGAGTTTTATTTCCCTTTACTTATACTTTAATGATTGGAAAATTCTGTACCATCAAAGAATATTGACTTAGAGAAAAATGAAACAGGCCAGCAGATATACTGTAATAATAATATAATAACTCATCATTGAGCCATAATTAAGGCTTGAAATCCGCTGTTTAAAATGCATACATAGAATCACATTCCAAAATATTTCTATTTCTTATTAAATATAAAAATTTCTGGAGGAAGTAATTTATGTTGATATATAATAATGTGGCACAATTATTTTACATATGAGATACATGAGTATCAGTGTCATTTCATGGTCTTTATAATCCCATTTATTTAGACAATCATTACGTATTATTTTGAATAGCTATAAAAATTACAATTATAAATATTCTGGTTCTTACAAATGCAAAATGTTATGAAATATACACTTTTGATTACATTATCATAGATTATTTTGAATATGTTCTGGAAGATCTTATATTACTCAATTAGCTGGAAAATCTGTTGAAGTTTATATCCTGAAAATGTTTTGAATTTCTTTAATTATCTAATTTATAATTCTTGATCACTTAACAAAATTATTTACTTGATATTTTTATTGACTTTTATTTTTCTATTGTAAATAGGGGTGTTAGTATCCTTATCTAAATGAATATTATGCTATAATTTTTATTTAGAAAATTATTTTTTTCATAGATTCCTACATTGTATTCTTCCTCTTGAAAGATTTCTTATCTACTCTCATCAGTTTATTTTCCAAGATAACTTGTGCTTTTTGGTTTGCATTTAATAACCCTCTTGCCTACCTTCCTGCCGTCATATTTTTGGCATAACATTTAATATACAAGAAATAATTAAGAACTATATTTAAATTGTGTTCTTTGTAGGAAATGTCACATCTATGTTTTCAGTTCTTTTATATCTTTAAAAGTTGTGTTTTATCCATTAAGATCATTACTTTATATATCTTGTAACTGTTATTAATTTTGATATGTATCTTCAATTTAATGTCTGGTATATTCAAAAGTTGATTTTGAAAAATATTTTTGTGCCTAACTCTATGCTGTTATTAGTTACTTGAGTTTTAATGTGTTTTCTTAATTACTTAATTTTATGTAATATTGTAATATTTGATCTTCAAAAATAATTTTGATGCAATAATTGTTTTTCTTATTTTAGTTTTATAGATGTATTGTATAATCTAGAATAATATTAAATTATTATTAATAACTGGAAAGCATGACTATTTGTAATTCTAAAGATATTCTCTCTAGTGAGCATTTACATTATACATTTTTTAACATGTTAAGTACCCATACATTTATACTTCTTGAACAATACCCTTTTGGAGAAAGAATATAAAATTCTGTGGACTGTCTTTACAGTCTGTGTTGGTAAATATTATGCATTTATATTATTTCAATATTAATATGATGTGTTAGATAATTGTTCTCCCAGAATTAAATTATGCCAGGATTCCTCTGACCAATTTTAGAACAAGGAGTCCAGAAGTTATTTCATGTCTCTGGTGGTTCTTATCCCAAATGGCCGCTTATAGATGCTGGTGTGATTGGGCTATTATTATTATTATTATTATTATTAGACAGCCGCTTTCTGCACATATTCTCGCTTCTTTGGTTTAACTGTTGAATCTTTCCTATGACAATATTTGGTGAATTAACAGATGAAATACTTCTTCTCTCTACCCTTCCTTCCATCTTATTTTTAAAGGATGGATCACACCATAGTTTCATGGTGTAAGTGGATTACCTCATAGTTTTATGGTAGTCTTGCACAGAGTTCGCTCTTTAAAATATTCTGAAGTGACCCTTACTCACTTTCTTCCCAAATGGCTGGTTAATGACTGATTCATGTAAGAGTATTATTATGTTCGCTTTAATTTACCCTTGCCACTGCCTTGCCTTTACAAATACAGGTCTTTCTTTTCTCTTTCCTTTATTTTTCCTTTCTTTCCTTTCTTCTTCTCCTTCCTCTCCTTCCTCTCTTTTCCCTTCCCTTTCCTTCCCTTCCTTCCCCTTCCCCTTTCTCTTCCCCTTCCCCTTCCCTTCCTTGTTTTTTTGACGGAGTCTTCCTCTGTCGCCCAGGCCTGAGTGCAGTGGCGCGATCTTGACTCACTGCAAGCTCCGCCTTCTGGGTTCACACCTTTCTCCTGCCTCAGCCTCCAGAGTAGCTGGGCCTGCAGGCGCCCACCACCATGCCCGGCTAATTTTTTTGTATTTTTAGTAGAAACATGGGTTCACCGTATTAAGCAGGATGGTCTTGAGCTCATGACCTTGTGATCTGCCCGCCTTGGCCTCCCACAGGGCTGGGATTACAGGCCACCACGCCTGGCCAGATCTTTCTAATATTTCATAAAATGCTATTTTTGAGCTCTTCAACTCTTACCTTTATCTAAAATATCTGTGTATAATTTAAATCACAATGGCACATAAGCTTCACCTTATTTTTTTCTTTCAATAGGCAAACAAGAAATTGTGAAAATGGATACATGGAGAACTTTGGTCATTTTAATCTAGTTCTTTAAAACATGTGCAGAGAACAAAAAAAAAAAAGAGAAAAATGAAAGATACATGAGAGGCATTTAACGTATTTATTTTTATTTTTTGCTAGATCAAGATGTCCAACCTGTTCAGTTACAAATAAAATTTATATTTTTATAACACATAGCTGAAATCTATTTAAGAATTCTGTTAAATGAATATATTATAAAAATTTTGTTACATCTACAGTTATTTCAGCTGGGACCCTCTGAACCAGAAAGAGCTAAATAGAAGGTTCAATAAATTATTTTAAAAAGTTGAATTCATGTAAATATTTGGAATATTTGTCTATATACTGATGCAAAAAAAAAAAAAAAAAACAGAATTGAGCAAATTAGTCATCCATAACTAGAACCCAACAAAAATCTTCCTATTAAAAAAATTCTTAGAAAGTAACATTTAAAACTACTAAATAAAATGGGCTTTTATTTATTTTGACAGAAAAAAAGTAGTACTATAATAAATATATGTCACTGATAAAAATATCTTCCATTTTTTACAAGCCTGTTACATTTAACATTTAAATATATTTCTTTTCTCTATGACAAATATCAAATACTATGTGCTTTTAGCAGCTACTTTCCCATCCCTTTGTTCTTATGTAAAGCTGTTACTTAGTGTATTATGCAGAGAATAAAAAGAGAGGCATGAGTTACCTCTGCCTATAAAATGTTGTCATAGCTTCCCTTTATTAGTTAATTTATAGTGGCTTGGCATGGTTCTTTACTGGTCAGGAAGGAGAAAAATAAAACAGGTAGGAGATGAGTGTGCTTTTTTACATGCTCATGAATATACTTCTGTGAGTCAGACATGTAGACATAGAGAATAATGTCTAACCTTCAGAAACAAATGGTAGTTTGAGGTGAATAAAAATATAATTCATCACCTAAAGTGAGCCACTGTCACTCTCCCTATTATTCCTTTTCATAACATCTATAATAGTATAAGAGGCAAGTAAGGAGATATTGTACCAACTGAAATTCTAGTAAAATTTCAATTATGTCAAAGTCAAAAACTTTTTTAAAAGTCTGACTGAGGGAATA
The DNA here is from genome assembly GCF_000951035.1 of Colobus angolensis palliatus. Taxonomy (NCBI): domain Eukaryota; kingdom Metazoa; phylum Chordata; class Mammalia; order Primates; family Cercopithecidae; genus Colobus; species Colobus angolensis. Next base: position 2,896,666 of record NW_012113919.1, read on the forward strand.
AAATAAATGCAATTTTTGCCTAGCGTTAAATATCCTGGCCTAAGAGCTTTTCATTTGGGGATAATGTAAAAATGTGTCAAATTTTCATGAAAATCTTGCAGATTGATAAAGGAGGGGATAAGAAATTACGACAATCCTGAGATTTTAATCACATGCAGTTTTATAAAAACAAACTTTTGAGTAAGGTATTTTTGTTAAATAGAGGATTCATTGATCCTTCCAAACTTTTTAAAAGGATATTTATTGACTGACTTATGTCTTCAAAATAAGATAGAATAAATTAATACAAAGGAGTTATTCATTGACTGAAATTTAGCAATAATGAATGCTAGAAAGGTCTCTACTGCTAGCAGATTGAGGAAACTTCATAAATAGATGTTCGCATGTCAAAAAGATTAGCATAAATCCAGATGCTTGTACATTCTTTATAGTTGGCAAATGAAGCCTAGACAAATCAATCAAGAACAGTGGCATCTCCCATGCAGTGCTAGAAGTAGTTTCTCTGTATTACAGTGTTCAAAGAATAGGGTAACCCTGAACTTTCACATCTCGAGTATGATTTTCGAAAACTGAGTCTGGACTCTGAGCTCTCTCCTGGAAAGTTCGAACCAAAAAGAATCGAATCAAAAATTTGAAATATAATTTTATTTTCTCATTCAATAAGATGTGGTCTCAAGGTTACATTCGTCACCTTATTATTGTTTCAGGACCAAACAACTTTGGAATAAATCAAACATTGTATGAGATAGTACAACACGTACAATTACAAAGTAAACATTTGAAAAAAATCAATCATTGAGCTTAACCTCAAAACCTATTTGATATTAACTTTCTGATTATCTCATTTCATTCACTTTATGATCTCATTCTAAATTACTGTCTTTCAAAAATGAATATTGTGTACTTCTATAAAAGTAAAATGATGATTTCAGTAATTTAAATGATGTAATATGTGTCATGACTTTTTTTTAGCCAACACAATTTGAAATCTTTTCTAAACAAAATTGTTTTATTTATATTGCCAAAAATGTTGACTCAATATATAAATATGACAATTCATAAATGCTAGTAGTCATAATCTACATTAATTCTAAATTTAGATAACCATAAGATATTTAGAGTAGACTTTAAGATCTAGCAAAAATAGCATGTAGAAGTTTTTTTGTCTTTTACTTATTTACTAAATTTATTTGTAGTAATATATTTATCTTAATATTTATATTATATTTGCATAACAGATTTCAGTATTTTTACTAGATCTTCTAGAATTTTATTGAATATCTAAGAGTAGATTTTCTTTTTAAAAAATGCCTATACATTTGCAGAACTACTAATGTATTTGAAGAATATACATTTAGCAGATAACATTTAGCATTGTCTATATCACATGTGTCATCACATTGAGATAAATGTGAAAACCAATAAAAAATAATTTGTGAGGATCTCTAATTATATGATTTTTTAACAGATGGATACGTTTTAAAAAACTTAAACAAGGCAGACTTCTGGTGATTGACACTCAGAAGACTGTGATAATCCCCGGTAATTGATGAAAATATCCACGAGGGCAGGATCTGTGTTTGAATTATTAATACATTCAGCACCTGACACATACACTTGCTCATATATTTGAAATAATTAGTTAAATTGAGTGAAACCTTTGCTTCCATTTATTTATTTTTTAAAAATCTATTAAAGAAAAATCATCTAAGATATTGAATAGTAAATCTTGTAGATGACCCTTTTCTGTATACAGCCGACTTCTCATTGGGGGCTAAGTAAAGAAGCGAAACAATGAATACCCAGGAATTGTTACATTTTCATATCAAATTACCAAATAAGCAGGGAAAGCCAAAATATATGACATGGTAAAGGTTCTGGAGTGAAGCTGAAGCATATATAACTTGAAACATAAAACTTCTTTTCAAATAAAGTACAATGGCATTGAATATCATCTCTAACCAGAATTTCCGCCTATCTTTCCAATTTTATTGCATATTTTTGACTCAAGTAAATAGTGTAGAGCTATATTCTATGCTATGGCTTAAATAGCGTTAAATTACATTTGGTAATTTTAATTCAGGGTACTATAATATTTTTTCTATTTCAGAAAAAAAAGTTTATTTTTTTATTTCTCTATATGTGCCCTAGAAGGAAACAATAACATGTAGACGGTACCCTAGAAGGAAAATAATATTGTCCAAGGATAACTATTAAATCTATATGAGAGGTACACAAAACAACTAAATAAACAAAATAAACCAAAATGGCTTACTTCAGTATAAATAAATTCTATTATAGTTTCTTTATTATAACGTCAGTATCATTCATAGTCTGACTAGGAGAACATAAGTTTTATATAAATGGTTTAGTCTACCAAATAACAGGAAGGCAATAATGAAAATGTCTGTGATTGTATTCTTAATTTTTAAAATTTGTATTTTAATGCCTAGGATAACAATGTCTATATTCAGTAAGTCTTTATACCTAATTTTTTTCACTATTATATAAGAAGGGTAGGAAACCTTTGATTCTAATGAGGAGTTATTTAAGTAAGCTTGTTATGGCACTGACAATATTTTAATAGATAATAAAATGAGGAAATAGGCTGAAAGTAAGTCAATAAGTTTTATAAGAGCAATTCGTTTGCAAACAAAACTCCAAATCAGTGAAAAGGACATCCAAATGACTCTATTAAGCTTAATCTAGATTGAAAAGAGAGTACTCTTAAGGATGTAACGAAAATTGAAGCGCTTCTTTAATTACCTGCATAAATTACTTAGCCATCAGTATAAAAAAGCATGCAGTAATGCATTTTGGTTTACAATTAAGTATATAAGAAAGACAAGATGACTAGATTTGTACTAAAATTCTAAGCCAAAAATATATGATAATTTAATCAGGCAATTATATAGATCAATTGCAATGGTATTCACTCTTCGTGACTAGTAGAAAATGATCAAATATCGAATACCAGTAGAAGTTTAATGTTACTACTATGTATGCTATTATAAGTACTTGGAACATTATTTAAAAATTAATGTGGATACAATTTTTAATGTTGTTCTGAAAATGTACTTGTGATTGAGTAATTTACAATATTATATGTCTCTTAGGTCAAAGTCAATACAAGTCTATCCTGGTAGGCCTTCCAAAATCATAGAAACTCAAGAGCTACTAGACTAATTTCATTATAGAAAGAAAGGAAAACCAATAATATCAGTGCAAACACTTTGTTCTCCCAAATTTAAGTTAATAAAAATTATTGTAACTTATACTTTCACAAGTGTGATGTCAGTGGGCTGATACAAAATTAAATAGTTTTATAATATGTTTAATTAGTGTTCTTCGGGCAGTTGAATTGAGGGGGAGCAAAGGTAACTAACCTCAAAGGAGGTTTGGAATGTTTGAAATAACTACTTTCTAAAAAGGTGAAGAATAGTTTAAGTATTATTTGCAAATGAAATAGGAAGAAGCTGTATCAAGGAAAATCATTTTATTGTTTTAACAGCTTATATGTCACTTTAATTCAATTATTTTAATCTACTCAAAATATTATAAAGTATTTATAATAAAGTGAAGCTATTGAAAGAAAGAATGCTAACTTTCAAGAACATTCAAATAATTTCTCTGTGAGGGGCTAGGCAACTATTATCCCTAAGTTAATTCAAATCCAAAGTATTTTCCATATTACATTCCAAAGAGCCTGGAGACAAAAATGGCCTCAAAGGATTAAGACTCCTGTCCCTTGATAATCTTCATTTACACAGTTTATAGAAACACAGATTTTAAAACCATGGAAGCTTCTGCTCTGAGAAAAGAATGCTTCTTTTCAAAATTATCTGTAAAATCTTTGTGTCATACAATAGTAAACATTTCTTAGTAACCAACGAGTGTCAGATAATTTGTAATCAAATCTACTTTTTGATCTTGCATAGGGTGAAACCAATTCCCCAAGTAGGCAACTAGGGTGCTCTGGAAAATAAACACAACTTTCTCACAACAGCATTTCTATGCTTTAAATAAAGCTCTCCTAAAGCCATATCTGCATGTTATTGCATGCTTCTTGTTTTTCAGTTAATCTCATAAGTTTAAATCACACATCATGCTCCCTTTACGCTGCTGAAACAAAATACCTATGACTGGATAATTTATAAATAATAGAAATTTATTTTTCAAATCTCTCAAGCTAGGTAGATCAAGGCACCAATACACTGGGTGTCTAGTGAGAACTGCTGTCTCCTCCCAAGATGGAACCTTGTTGCTGCTTTCTTACAAGGGGAAGATCACTGTTTCCTCACATCATAGAAGGGACAGAAGAGGCAAAAAAGAAGCAAACTCCCTCTGTCAAGCCATTTTATAAGGGCATCTAATGCCATTCATGAAGGCAGGGCCCTCATGACTCAATTACCTTCTAGAGGGCATACCTCTTAATAGTGGTGCAATAGGAATCAAGGTTCAACATGAACCATAGAGGAGCCATCATCATTCAAACCATAGTAACATGTAAACTGTAGCATAGTTCTAATTAATACCAAAGATTAATAGATGGCAGTATTAATTTTATTTGGAAATTCCTCCCATGTGTAGCCAGAATTGTTTCCCCAAAACAATATGGCAGGCTAATATCTCTGAACTTCCTCTCTTTGTCTCCTATGGTAATGACACAAAAGACTAGAGGCCCACAGATATAAAAAATGATAAGGGAATAGGTTCAGAAATGAATGGAGTACTCAACCATGGCCAGAAGTGGAGTGGAGGGAAGATGAGAAGCATGTGCCCCAGGTTGCAAGAAGAAATTCTTCTGAAGTCTGCCATATTTACCATCTTGTATCTTACTTGAGAAAACACAAAGTATGCATATTAGTCTGTTTTCTATTGCAATAACAGAATACCACAGACTGAGTAATTTGCAAAGAATAAAAGTTGTTTAACCTCATGGTTAAGGAGACTAGGAAGCCTACGAGCATGATGCTGACATCTGGGCAGGGACTTCTTGCTGTGTCAAAACTTGGTGGAGGGCATGCATGGTGAGAGGGCAAAGGCATGTCAGCTCAAGTCTCTCTTTCTCTTCTTGTAAACCACCCATCTCATCATGATGATCCACCCTGGTGACCTTATCTTATCCTAATTACCTCCCAAAGACCCTACCACCAATCAAAATAGGAGTTTGAGGATTAAGTTTCCAACACATGAAATTTGAGAGACACATCCAAAGCCTAGCAGTATGGCACGGTAAGTTTACCTAGCCACAGCAGTAGAGACACCCAAAGATGAAGAAAAAAAGAGAAAATCTCAAGCAAATACAGTGAGACACCTTGGAGGAAAAAGACCAATAGGGGAGAATAGACAAATAGAAAAATCTAGCATAGAGCAAGAGAATTAATGGGCAAAAAGTAAACTTTTAAAGAACATAAACAATATATTCAGACTGACAAGAAGACATTAGAAATATGAAAAACATGAGTGTTAAACTAAAGAAACCAGTGTTAAAAGTGAATAGCAGAATAATACAGTAGCAAACAAGTGGTGCACTGGAAATCAGTGAAAAATTCATCCAAGAGATATACATAAAAATGGATCAGATGATAGAAAAATGAGAAAACCAGATTAGAAGCATCAATAACTAGAAAGAGGCCTAGTATAAATGGAAAAGAGGCAATATTTGCAGAAATAATAAACTAAACATAGATTGAAAATACTCAGTGTCTAACAGAATAGACAAGACAATAACAGTACCAATAAATAAAAAGTAGAGAAGCCATATCTAGACTGCTGGACACACATTGTGAAGTTTAGAGGATTAAAAAAAGAGGAAATTCTAAAATTTCTTGGAGAGAAGAGAATATCATTCATAGAAGAACAATCTGTAAATTGAAATCTATCAAATATACAACTGGTGAATAAAGACAAAGTAATGAAATCTGTAAACATCAACATAAGGTGAAGACAGAATTTGATTTAAATCCAATCCAAGTGTCAGCAAACTATGTCCTGCAGAGCAAATCCATCCTGCTTCCTATTTTGTATATAAAATTTTATTGGAACATACTCATTCATGCTAAGATATTAATATTCTGTCTGTGGATGCTTTTCTGTTATAAAAGCAGTGTTAAGTAATTGAGAGAGAAACCAAATGGTGTGAACGGCCTAAAATATTTGCTCTCTTACCCTTTATGGAAAATTAAAAAAAAAATTCACCTCTCATCTAAGCTCTCAGTTAAATAAGAGAATGAATTACAGATGTCTTCAGGCATTGAGAAACTCAGGAAACTTGCTACAAAAAGATCGACCTTGAAATTACTTTGGGGATTTCCCAGCAAGAAGATTAATTAATCCAAGTTAGAAGCAACAAGACATTGAAAATAAACCACCAGTCCCACCATGGAATTGCAATTCTAATAAAAATACAATTGTAATAAAATATCTATTGATGGCTGGATTTGTTGAATGACCAAACAATAAATGTACAAACATAGAAATCAGCATACAGTATTTCAGATGAAACCAATAATGGACCAATGGGAGGAGGACAGAAAGAACAATAGATTAGAGGGGTAGAAAACGTTTTTTCTGCAGAAAATATAGATATTGGTAAACGTTTGACACTGATAAGAAAATTGAGTTATCAGCTAATGGTGCTTGTCAGAGAAATGAAAACAAAATGGTGGCTGGGGATGGTGGCTCATGCCTGTAATCCCACCATTTTGGGAGAATGAGACAAGATCATTGCTTGAGGTTGAGAGTTCAAGACTGGCCTGTGCAATCTAATGAGACCCTGTCTACACAAAAGGTTTTTTGTTTGTTCGTTTGTTTTGTTTTGTTTTGTTTTTGTTTTTGCTTTTGTTTTTGTTTTTGTTTTGAAACAGAGTCTTCGCTCTGTCACCCAGGCTGGAGTGTAGTGGCGTGATCTCAGCTCACTGCAAGCTGAGTTCACAGGTTCACGCCATTCTCCTGCCTCAGCCTCCCAAGTAGCTGGGATTACAGGTGCCTTCCACAATGCCTGGCTAATTGTGTGTGTGTGTGTGTGTGTGTGTGTGTGTGTGTGTGTGTGTGTGTGTGTAGACGGGGTTTCACCATGTGTTAGCCAGGATGGTCTCTATCTTCTGACCTCTGATACACCCACCTCCGCCTCCCAAAGTGCTGGGATTACAGGTGTGAGCCACCATGCCCGGCCTATACAAAATATTTTTTAAATTACCTGGGCATTGTGAAGCACACTTGTAGTCCCAGATACTCAGGAGTCTGAGGTGTGAGGATCCTTTGAGCCTAGCAGTTCAAGGGTGTAGTGAGCTGTGGTTGCACAACTGCACTCCAGCCTGGATGATGCATCAAGATCCTTTCTCTGAAAAACAAATAAGCAAACAAAATATGAACACATTTTAAAGAAGCAAAATAAAATGATATGCATATAAATTAACAAAAGTGAGGAAACAAAACAAATTTATTTTAAATAAAGAGATAAAAGAGTATTTTAGGAAAAAATGTAATGGTTATACTTAATAACTGGAAGATAAATTATTTCAGATAAGATGATGAAAATAACAAAGAAAGTCAAGTAATACATTGTCTGTAAAAGGCACATTGCAAACAACAGAATAAAGTATTGTTGGAAATAAATGGGCAATAAATACATATACCTAAAAACCAGAATGAGGTGGTAAATCATATTAGATATAGTAGAATTTCAGATGGGAATCAAGAGAATGTTTATACATGTAAAGGAATTAACATCTCAATAAAACATAATAGATATATGCAATTGATAAAATTACAGGGAGCTATAGATACAGAAATAATTATAATTTAATATCTTATAATAACCTCATGGTATATTAATGCATAAAAAGATAAGAAAATTATAAAAGATTGGAATAACATAACTCAAAAAACTGTTAATGTACAGAGAATAAATTCATTTTAAGCAGATGTAGGTTTTTAATAAAATTGACACCTAGTAGCTGACAAAACTTCAATACATTTACACAAATGAATATTATTTAAAATATTTAATTAATTTAGGAAAGTATGCCAGAAATATCACTAAACAACATCCAAAAAAGTAAACAGTAAGAAATTTTTTTCAAATTATAAGATGTTATGCAATTTGAAAGACATTAAAATTTGTTCACATATGATAAAATTAGTAAGATGCAGGTGAAGTACTATTTAGGGGGAAAAGTGTAGCTTTAAATAAATCTATCAAACAACAAGAAATAAACTGTTCAAGAAAATATTTAAACAATATAGATATGATTTTACGATAGTTATAAGGTCACTTTTTCACCAGAAATAACCACTGACTTTTAAGTATGCTTGAAAATTTCTGATGGGGAAAATGCAGTTTCCCTAGATTTTTTTTAAAAGGTTATACACTATCAAATAAAAATAAATCAATAAAAATATGATATTTGAGAACAAATTTTAAAAAACTTCAAAATTGTGTTCTGGTCTGTATTAGTCTGTTTTCAAGCTGATAAAGACATAACAGAGATTGGGTAACTTATAAAGAAAAAGAGGTTTAATGGATTCACAGTTCCATGTGGCTGGGAAGGACTTAACAATCATGGTGGAAGGCAAAGAAGAAACAAAGTCACATCTTCCATGGGGGCAGGCAAGAGAGAATGAGAGCCAAGTGAAAAGGGAAACCCCTTATAAAACCATCAGATCGCACAGGCACGGTGGCTCACGCCTGCAATCCCAGCACTTTGGGAGGCCAAGGCAGGCAGATCATGAGGTCAAGAGATCCAGACCATCCTGGCTAACACAGTGAAACCCTGTCTCTACTAAAGATAAAAAATAAAATTAAAAAAAAAAATTAGCCAGGGTTGGTGGCGGGCACCTGCAGTCCCAGCTACTCAGGAGGCTGAGGCAGGAGAATGGCGTGAACCCGGGAGGCGGAGCTTGCAGTGAGCTGAGATCCTGCCACTGCACTCCAGCCTGGGCAACAGAGCAAGACCCCATCTCAAAATATAAATAAATAAATACTGTCAGAGCCCTTGAGACTTATTCACTACCATGAAAACAGTGTGGCAGAAATTATCCCCATGATTTAATTTAATTATCTCCCATCAGTTCCCTCCTCTACCCACAACATGAAAGAATTATGGCAGTTACAATTCAAGATGAGTTTGTGGGGAGACACCCAAATCATATGATGGTCTAAATTTTTTGGGTGGTTACGTTTCATCAATCATCCAATAAATATATATATTTTCTAAACTAGTTAATAAGATTCAAAACATAGAACACCTAAATTTTCAAACTTGTCAATATATCTAAAATATCTCTGATACTGAAACTTAATTGTAAAGATTAAAGAAAAAGAGAAAAACAAACTCTATTGTAATGACTATGATTACAAAGTTATAAATAGTGACAATCATCATTATTGTATGTTTAAAGTTGATAGTTCGTAGACAATAGACATTGCCTAAGGAGCAGAAACATGAATGAATGTTCAAAATATATTACCAAAATATCAGATACATAAGTTAAAATATAAATTCAACGAATATCACAAACATGCTCACCCTGATCATTGCCGAACATTATTTCATAAATTCAATATGCACTCTTAACTAATAAGAGAAGATAATTTTAAATGTCTATTTCTCCCCTCATCTATATCTGGTGAGAGCTAATGAAGAACCAGAAAGCTTTAAATGGAGTCAGAAAATACACTTTTCTCTCAACAGCTTAATGCAGTGTGAATAAATTTGTGGCCTTGCCAGAAATATAAAAATAAATATTTTCTGATTTACTCATTTTCCATTAATGTGTTGGTAAAACACAATTATACTAATTTATGTCATAATCTATATAAAATAAAAATAAATTACTTTTATTCAGAATTACTTATTTTTATAATAATATATACTCGAGCAACTGAGAGCACTCAAGAAACTATGTGTTGTCCTATAGAAATTTTTTAATTACTTGTGTGTAAAAACAGTAATGCAGAGTAAATGGAAATGAAATATATTAAATATTTGAATATATATTTTGTCAAAATTTAATAGTTGTGTCTTCATACTATGTCAGCTTTGTTAAGAGTCTATTAATATGATACATATTCAGACAGTATTCTGAAGACTAGGGAGCAGAGAATATTTTGCTTACAAGAATAATTCATTTTTTAAATTTAATTTCTTCTCTAAGGTAATTAGTAAATAATAAGTCAATTTCAATTTGTCCTTACCCCTTAAGGTATATTTTGGGGTGTGTAAATTGAGATACCAAATTTGAATTAACAACTGCTTTTGCATAAGTAGTAATTTGTATAACTTTATAAACCAAAACATTTTAATATAATCTCTTAACTGTTTATCATAATAATCCTGGGAAGGAACATTGTAACATTTCTTCATTTAAAATTAGGAAGCTCATGTTCAGAGATAGAATCATACACCTGAGTTGAGTAGCAAGAAATCTGTTTAAGTATACAGGTACAAATGGCTTAAACACTTATTTAACAAATCATTTAACGAAAGGACAAACTTATTTTCCTTCATCTTAGCTGTAATACTGGTATATATGTGTTACCATCTACTGGTATGTATGTGTTACCATAGAGTGCAACTAATTTGCTAAATTGTTTCAAATAGTAATCTAAGGACACAACAATCAAATTAATTAACAATCATAAATTAAATAACAATCATAAATTAATTAATCATAAATTAATCATCAATTGTTTAAACCTCATATGATCTGAATTTTGGCTGTAAACAAATTTTGGCTGTGAGCCACTACTTAAAACAGTACATAGGATAAAATAGTAAAACACCTGAATAATGTGGAGTTCAGTAGGATGATGGTCACTTAAAAAACTGAACCATGATTGATGATAGTCAGGTACTAATGACATTTTCTTCTTTTTAGTCCTGGGTCATTACACACATTTTTTACTTTAGTCTAGTAAAGTGCTTTGACCTATAACAGCTTCTTAGTAGATTTTGTGAGATGAATGAATGAATAACATTAAAACACTATAAAATATTGATATATTAGTAATTGCTTTATGGAATATATTGACATATCGGTAATAGATTACTAATTGCAATTATTAAGTTTATTGGCCCTATGTATTAACTAAGGGTTAGATGGCATAGTACTAAATGAGATGGACAGTATTTATATTTGATTTTAAGTTTCTTAAATTCAGGAGTTCTAAGAATGTTAGAGAAGAACAGGCCGGGCACGGTGGCTCACGCCTGTAATCCCAGCACCTTGGGAGGCCAAGGCGGGCGGATCACCTGAGGTCAGGAGTTCGAGACCAGCCTGACCAACGTGGAGAAACCCCCGTCTCTCCTAAAAATACAAAATTAGCTGGGCATTGTGGCACATGCCTGTAATCCTAGATACTCAGGAGGCTGAAGCAGGAGAATTACTTGAACCCGGGAGGCAGAGATTGCCATGAGCTGAGATTGTGCCAATGCACTCCAGCCTGGGTGACAGAGTGAGACTGTCTCAAAACAAATAAACAAACAAACAAAACAAACAAAACAAAAACAGAATGTTAGAGAAGAACAATGGAGTTTAATAGAGGGAGTATAATTTCTGAAATTAGAAGACTGAAATTCCAACAACTCTGGTGATGTTATCTATTTCCAGCCTGTTAAGAAACTTAGTTACTTTGCTCTTACTTAGATGCATCCAGATAAATTGATTTCTGAAAATCATTTTGTCACAAGGATTAGTTACTACCATTACCTAAAATATCCGGCCGTTGACTCAAAATTCCGATGCTGAGCTTTACTTTTCATATCATTGGAGTTTTTAATTTGAAACCAGAATTTTCCTGCTTCTGTGAGCCCCACACCAGCTTGAAATACCATATGGGGACACACACAGGCTTACATATGCACACAAATTCACATACACATATAAACATGGATAGATAGTATAGAGACAAAGATACATATAATAATTATATTTCTAGAAATAAAATATATCTTCTCAACTATTTGTTTAAATATCTCTGCTAGTTAAAATTTGATCTCTGCTATTTAAACCATGGTAAACATATAAAACAATTTCATGTTGAAAGGTAGCTTTATGCTGAGTGACCAATTGTGTATTACTGCATGATTAATGACTACATTTCCTTTCAAGTTTATCTTATTGCATTTTTTGCAGAGGGGAGAACATATTAAGCATATTATTGCATTAAGAATATTCACTGTGATTCTTCTTGTTAGAATCATCTCTTATAGTGCATCATTGTTCAAAAGGCAAATCAGAACTTCTAACTCATACATTTCTCTATTGAAAAATAAATTTGGGGCAATGCTTAGACATATTTTATGTATAAAAATACATGAGTACTTATTGAGGTTATACAAAATATTCTTCATTTATTTTAACATTTAAAAATCAGAGTGATTTCACGGTGGTACATTTTACAATCAGTTTCCCATTTAATAGCATTCACTATTACAGCATTCCATATAATGAATTTGCCATTCAAGGAATTTTCCAGCAATATTAGCAAATGTATCATCTGTAGAGTTCTTTCTTTATTCAAGAAAGTGCATATACATATTTTAGCTTTGTAAGTTTATTTTATTTCTAAGAAGGATAAAGATTACAATCAAAGTACATTGCCTTTTATTTTGCTTAGTTTATGGTAAGCTATAAATACTTTTATATTTTCTCATTAGCCTTGTTAGCATGCCCAAAGTGGTTATAATATTATATAAGTATAATACCATATAGGCAGAATTGGCTTTAAGATGTAAAAGTTAAAATTCAAAAAACATTCACTTGCAACTCACCTTTAAAACAATATTCATGTTATATATTCCTTATATAGAAGAAAAATATAAAAGATACTGCATTTTACTGGTATGTAGAACATTTAGTTTCATAGTCATTAATAGACTTTGTCATCTCTTAAGATGTAAAGCTTATTTTGAAAGGAAGTTATATAAGAAATGATCTTTGAGTAAACAAGTTTTGACTTCTAGCATTTTTTAAAAATTTGTGAACCTCTTCTTTGCCCAAGCAGCCCAGGGACAGATTTTATATAGAATGAAGTTTGCACATTACCATTGAAAGACATATTATGATAAAAAGGAAAATGAGGTTTAACATGGAAAAATAATGTGATGACCAACATATTGAACATTTTAAAAATAAATGTTCTTGAGATACTAATTTTAATCTTTGTAAGATAGTCACTGATAACCTGATCTGAGACTTTATTTCACCTTGCTTTTCTCTAGTATGCTCAATTTACATAATGTATTATATTGATTTTTTTCTTGATTGTGCATTATTGAATATTTTGACTTCCTTCTTCTTTATGTAATCCTAATCACCTCACCTTTGGGCTACTTTAATAGAAAACTTCCTCCATTCAATACAATTAGAGAACAGAGCTTTTCTATCCTTTATTTCTATTTTAATTATAATATTTTATTTTAACATCTGTTTACAGATCCATCTGGCTCACCACAAAATACATTTCTAAGTATAAAATATTGAGTTATATTTGGAAGAGAGCACATGGAGTAAATCCATTTATAGTCAACATTATCTTGGAAAATCCCTTAAAACACTCAAAAGAACAAAATGAAATACAGTTACTAAATTTGACATCGTGAGTTTTTACTTATATCGGTTGAAATATAGCCTTTTACTAGGATGGGAATCAGGTCAAGTAGTTGTCTCACATTTAGGAGCAATAATGTAAAAATATACATATATCTTAATAACTGCTCAGTTAATGTTGGGTTGGTACAGTTGATTTTGCTTAAAGTAAACATATATCTGATTCGACCACACTGTACTTCATTAATCTTTTCTATTCATTAAAATATTTTGATTGAATGCCAACTCTTGCAGGGTAATAAATCTTGATGGCTTGTACACCCTGAAAGAATTCTCACATGTGGAACTTCAACATACTGGATGTACTAATCTTTTCTAAAATTTATCTGTATGTCTATGATGGTTAATTGTATGTGTCAACTTGACTCTCTAAGGGAGGCCCAGGTAGGTAGTAAACTATTTGTGGGTGTACTTGAGATGTTATTCTTGAAGAGAATAGCATTTTAATCAGTAGACTGAGAAAGAAATTGTCTAATCAGTGTGAGTGGACATCACCCAGTCCACTGAGGGCCACAATAGGACACAAATGCAAGGAAGGTTGAATTCTTCCCCTCTCTCTCTCTGACATCAGCACTCCTGGTTCTAGAGCCTTTGGACACACACTGAATTATACCACCAGGTTTCTTAGTTCTCTATCTTGCATACGGTAGACGGTGGAATTTCCTGACTCCATAATATCATGAGCCAATTCCTATAAGAAATCTACCTATCTCTCTGTCTATGTATGTATGTATGTATGTATCTATCTATCTCTCTATCTATGTATACACACACCCACCCACCCACACACATACACACAACAAAACCTAAAATATAGATATCTATATATACATATGTACACACACATAGATATCTATATATCAGGTTTTGTTGGTTCTTTTTCTCCTATTTGTTCTATTTCTCTGGGTAACACTGAATAACACAATGTTCTATAATATAAAACATTTATTGAATGCTTATCATGTGTGGAACAGGATTCTATAGCACTGTTTATCTTATTTAATCCTTGTTGTAAACCTATAGATGAGCACCGCAAGAACTCCATTTTATAGATAAAAGAATTGAGAATTTCAAAGTTTATGTAACTAGCCACAGGCCACTTCATTTCTGGAGGATAAATTTAAAACTCGTGTATTCTGATTCCAGAACCGTCACTGAACCACTGTGTTGTAATCATTTATGTATCCCAAAACAAACTCACAATCAATGCACAAACATGCACTTTTTCACTTGTGTGTAGAATTTATTTTGGTTCCACAGCTGTGTCTTTTGAAATCTTATCAACAATCTTGGATGCAATCTTTAGAATCTCAAAATTTTAAAACTCATACATTTCAGTAAATATACTTATACAACAACTGTGACTTTAATGTATCTGTCCAAATTTCACATATATTGGTAGAACAGAAATGGGATCCAAATCCTCTGATGTAAAATCACTGTTTAATCTATCATATGCATTATTCTTTATTGTATCATTGAATAATGCATAGTACACATTACGTTTATTTTTATTTTTGTTTGACAATATCAATAACAAAAGGATAGCAAAATTAGTGATCGTTCAATCACATACCCTTTCGTACCATTTGAGAGGAGTGTATACTGAATATATACAATGTATTAGGCAGTGAAAACAGGAATAAGACTTGTCCATATTCAGTTTACTTTTAAGGGCATGAAAAAAATGAGAAAGACCATTTTAAAATTGAAATAATAAAAGAGTGATGATATTTTATGCTAGAGTAAGTAATATATGTGAAAAAAGCAGTGCAGTAAAATAAAGGGAAGTTGAGGGCTCTGTGTAACTAAAATAAAAAGGTAATACTTAAATAAATATTTGAAGAAAATGATTATATTAACTATAGAAATACCAGAGAGAAGACTATCCTAGTCATCAGCAGGACTGAGCAAAAGAAGTATGAAGCTAGCATAACCAGCATGCTCAAGGAACAATAAGAACGCCGATGTCGTTAGAGCAGAGAAAATGAAAGGAGAAACACTAAGAAATACAGTCAGAATGGCAATGAAGTGACATAATTAGACAGAGTCTTATTGACCAGTATTAGGTATTTAGCTTTTATGCTGAATGAAATTGAAGCCACTGATAAATTTTCAGTGATAAAATTGCATCTTTTTCATAGTAACTTTATTTTTAATTGTCAAAACTTGGAAGCAACTGAAATATCCTTCAACAGGTAAATGGATAAACAAGGTACATTCAGAAAATATAATGAACTAACAAGCTATGCAAAGACATGGAAGAATCTTAAATGTACATTGCTATATGAAAGAAGCCAATCTAAATGAACTAAGTATGATATGATTCCAATTACAGCAGGTCCTCTAATAAACATGATTTCATTCAACGATGTTTGGTTACTATGTTGATGAGAGAAAAAAAAAAATATATCGATTCTTGGCCTAGGGCACTGTCCATGTGATGTTTGCAACACCTCCCTGTGTCTGAGTGGCTTTTCTCCAGGTACTCTGGTTTCCTCTCACATTCCAGAGACGTGCACATTAGGTGAATTGGTGTGTCTAAATGGTCCCAATCTGAGTGAGTGTGGGTGTGAGAGTGAGTGTGTCCTGTGCTGGGACAGAGTCCTGTCCAGCATGGGTTCCTGTCTTGTGCTCTGAGCTGCTGGGATAGCTTCTGCCTACCTGCAACCTTGAACTGGAAGAATCACTGTAGTTTTCTTTGGCTGAGAATAATCTATAGGGGCTAAGGATGGAAGTAAAGAATATATTAGGAAGCTACTGTAGTAATTCAGGAGAGATATAGTTGTGACTTGAACAAAGATGGAAGCTATTAATATGAAAGTATGGAAAGTGGTCCATGTATGTCTCTGAATGTATTTTGAAGCCACCAGTGTTTCCTGGTGGTTGAATGTAACATGAGGGAAAAAGAGGAGTCAAGATGAATAAAAGCTCTTAGACCAGAACACCGAAAGGATCATGTTTTCATGAATAGATACAAGGAAAAGTGTGGGTAAAGCAAGTTTTGGGGAGAGAATCAGCAGTCTAGTTTTGTTCATGTTTAATTTGAGGTGTCTACTAGACATCCAAGTAGCTGTAATGAGTATGCAGTTGAAATCATGTGTGGAATTTGTGAGAGAGTTTTCGGCTAGAGATGTGAATTTCAAAGTCTTTGGCATAAAGATAGTATTTAAAGTCATTACATCAGATGAGATCATTAAAGGAGCCAGAAAAGAGAACAAAGAAGATCAAAGTTTGATCCTGAGGCATTTTAAATCACAAAGTCAGGGAAAGAAGTAAAAATCCAGCAAGGAAGTCAGGAATAGTACAAAATAGGGTAAAAATAAAGGAGCCTGTGATCACATAGAGAATCCAAAGAAAAGTGCCTCCATGAAGGAATAATGAACAATGGTAAATGCTACCAAGAAATGAACTAAGAATATTAGGTCTAGCTAGTGAAGGTAGTAATACAGAGGCATTTGAGACATTTGTGGGGATCAGGTAATAGAATGAAAGACTTTGGAAATAGTTTATATGGGCTAATGCTTACAGCAAAATTGCCGAAAATGTTAACAGAAAAACAGAGTCGTAATTCAAAGAGGAAATGGAGTTAGGAATGTAACTTTCAATGCTGGAGACTGATCAGAAAATGGGATGTTTCCTCACAAAATGTGAGAATCTACACTTGTAAATCCCCAAGTGTGCTCTGTAAATAAATGTAATTAACTTAGTAGTGTTTAATAATAAAGTTTTGTAGTAAAAAAAAAAAATCTATTTACTTTCATATTAATAGGCCATGAAATAAGGTTTTATTTCTGCTTAAATTTTCACATGCAGTTTTAATATACTTAGTAAAGAACTCCTGAAAAGTTTTTAAATGGGCAAAAGCAGTAGTGTTGAGATGAAAAACACAAAAATGCCACTATAACAAAGACAGATATGAATCATGGAAGAAAAGATTTAAACGGTTTGATCAGGGTTCTGAGGGTACAAAAATGAAAGCTATCAATGTCATAAAATAAAATTTTATGAGCAAATTGGAAATAAAGATAAGCCATATTGGGTGTACCTTTTCTTTTAATCAGATTGAAGGAAGAAACACGTTCCTGTTACTGCCAACCTGCACAGTTAACAAAAAGACATAACTCTTTAAATAGCACTTAAGAATGGAATAAAAAACGACTCCCTCATGAAGAAACAACGCAATAGGCACAGCGTTCACGGCACCATTTTAATTGGAAGAGCAAAAAATATTTCACATTTGAGATAGCTTGTTTCTTATATTTCTGGTGTTCTGAGTTTATTCTCATTTAAACATACATGTTAAAGAAAATAACGTATTCACACATTATTTGGGTGTTTTTTTTTCAAAGAGCAAATGTGTAAACATACAGTGTCTAACATATCTAGAAAAAACACTCCTCACCCCCCACCCTGCTGTGTCTCATTCTCAGTCCTACTCCCTCCTCAGTTCTTCTCTTGCAAGGTAAAACAAACCGAGGCCATTAGATTATCCAACTTCCCATCGTACAGTCACAGAGTCAAAAAGAGGCATTGGAACGAATAAGATAGAACATAGTGATCTCCAGAAATACTGGGGAGCTATTAGCAAAGACCAATCCTCTCTCTCCTTTCTCTCTCTTCTTCTGAATCAGTTCATCACCTCTGTCTGGCAATATGCATTGTTGTAAAAGAAAAAAAGACTATACAGAACTCACATGAAAATAAAGTAGAATCAATAAAAAAACAGAACCACAAAACAGACAACAGAAACCAATTGCTAGTAAAATAATTTGACATCCCCACCAAAAAGGAAGGGCTATAGAATATCCATTTATTAACCGATAAATGGTTAAGAAGCTTCACCTAATATACATAATTCTTCTATAAGTACATATAAAATAATTTCAAAAAGTAAAAATTATGCAAATCTCAAAAGTTAATTCATTATAATTTTCTACCATAATTAAAATAAGGTAGAAATTAATAACAAAATATGGATAAAATGCTTTCATATGTGAAAATACATACAAACACTTATCAGATATTCTATCTCTATCAATGTCAAATTAACTTGATTTAGATGAACTCTTCTGCCGATAATAAAAAGAAATTTTGGGAAATGTATTACAAAATATTTCCGTGAAGGCATTGGAAAGTTACGTGGATAGAGAGAACTTGAAGGGCAAAATATTGGAGAGAAAGAAAATCTCAAAGGAATAACTCTGATATTTGACATCACTTCTAACAATACATCTCACAGCCTAAAACATTGGGCACGTATTCAGCAGTTTTATGAAAATTGCATTTTAAGACTAATCAAAGGGGAAGGGACTTTATTGGGACTACCAGGCACAGTTTTATCACAAATTAAGGCACTGGCACAGAAATGTTTACAGTGCTTTCTACTACCTGTCCAGACCTTATAATCTCATGTATATACAAATTCTTGCAGAATAGAAATAAAGGCAATTATCTACAATTCATTCTGGGACATGTGTAACATTGAAACTAAAACCAGATAAAGATACTAGAAGAAAGAAAAATCACAGGACCATTTAATTCACAAATATGTAGAAAAAAAACCCTAAAATTAAAAAAAAATCAGTATAAAAAAATCCCCAACATATGTAAACATAAAACACCATACATTTTTATTTATCTCAAAATTAAAAGGATGGTTTATTATTCTTGAATCTATAAATGTATTACACCTCATTATCTGTTAAAAGGAGAAAATGCTTATTTTTATGTTGTTTGATTATCTGATCCAAAAGATGGTTATTTATATTTATGCTTATTTATATATAACATAAATCAGTTTACATTCATGATTGTAAAATAATGAAGAATTGTCAAAATCCATAAGCATAACAAATAATTATAACAGTATTAGGCACAATTGCATACAAATAAATTAGACAATTTAGATGAAATTGGCGAAGTCCTAGAAAAACACAAACTACAATAACTGGCTCAAGAAAAAAAGATCTAAATATACTTATAGCCAATTAAGAAACTGAATTAGTAATAATAAATACCCACAAAGAAAAGCCCAGGTCTATATCACTTCACAGGTAAATTTTTATCAGACAATTAAGGAAGAATTAATACCAATCCTTTACAAAATCTTACGAAAATTATGAGTAAGGAATACTGTCCTACTCATTCGATGAGGCCAATATAACCTGATACAAAAAACAAGTATACCAAAAAAAACTTCTGACCGATATCCTTCATGAACATCAATCTAAAATCTTCAGCAGAATACTGCCAAACTGAATTCAGCAACACACAAAAATAACTACGCTCTATGATCTAGTGAGATATTTCTCAGGAATGTAAGTTCGTGTAACATGAAAAAAAACAAAACGTTACAGGATCCTTAGGGTGTCTACTTACCAGATGGAAACCTCTGTGGCCGTTGGTGCCGCTGCTTGAGTTTTGCTCGTGCCCGCTGGGCTTCTTCCACCCACTTGGTAGGGCAGGCTGTGCTCGGCTCACACCACCAGCTTGGATCCCATGCCGGTCAAGGGTGAGCCAGGCACAGAGTAGTGAGGGGTGTGTGAGCAAGCAAGCATGGGTGTCCATCCACTGTACACCACCAGGCATGCCAGCTGCAGCAGGGTAGGAAGCTCCACGCCCCGGCACAGGAGCCAGCTCCATGCCAGGCTGCCGCTGAATCAAGCAAACCGTAAATGGATTCCACTGTGCGCAGTGGGGAACGTGGTGGCTCCCAAAAACTTGGAAATGACAGAAACCACAGAGCCCCAACGAAGGTGTTACAATGTGTCACAGCCCTGCATAGACCCCCAA
This sequence comes from Colobus angolensis palliatus, assembly GCF_000951035.1. Taxonomy (NCBI): domain Eukaryota; kingdom Metazoa; phylum Chordata; class Mammalia; order Primates; family Cercopithecidae; genus Colobus; species Colobus angolensis. The sequence goes on from NW_012113919.1 coordinate 2,917,078, forward strand.
GGTCTCGGCCCCCAGAAAGGCTTTAGCTCCTCTCTCCTTGCCACTTGCAGCTTGGTGAGTAGGGGAGGGGCGTGTGTTTCAGCCCATTTATGTTACAGCTCTTTCAGTACTGCTGCCCTGCTTCACTCTGGCCTGTGGCACCTGGGCTATCCCAGCGCTGCTCCTGTTCTGTGGGGTGGCTGCCTGGTTCCAGTGGAAGGCAGGAGGGCTATAATGTTACAGCAGCTCTGGCTCAGGGCATCTCAAAGTCTGAGCCCCCGGAAGGGTTGCCACTCTTCACTCCCACAATCCAGGAACATGTCACGACCCACAGCTTGGTGAGCCGGCCAGGAAAGCGTTACCGCTCCTTTCACTCTGGCTGTTCGGTGGTGCTCAAGTTCTTGTCCTGTACCCAGGAAGAATGAGGTTAGGTGGACAACTGGCGGACGAGCAAGGTGGAGAGAAGCGCTATTGAGCAACCGAATAGCTCTCAGCAGACAGGAGACCCAAAGTGGGTAGCTGTTAGCCACAGACAGGTTTTCTTCAAAAGTCTCTGAATTTGTTTGAGTCTTGGGGTTTTCATGGGCTCAGAAGGGAAGCAGTGAATGCACACTGGTCCACGGGTGGCCATGGGTGGGCGGGAAAAAGCACCATACGACCAGCTGAAAGACATCAATGAAGTTCTTACTCCAGGCCCTGGACTCCATCTGGAACTGGCAGCCCAGCCTCCAGGCTTCAAGTCCGTGCTGAGGGACACCCACAGGCCTGAGCCCAGCTGCCCTCAGCCCCATGACCTCCCTACCATGCTCATCGGTCCCCAGAGTTTTAGCCTCAGCAGCAGTTTCTGGAGGGGGCTTGAGGTGGCACAAGAATGTGCACACTGGGGATGTGGTGACAGGACCTGGGCTCAGCTATTGGATACGTCCACAACTTTGCTCCATCACAGAGTGGGCACTGGGAGTGGGGAGAGGTCAAGGAACAGAAGCAGGCACTTTAAAAGCTACAGTGGCTTTTAAAGGCTTCCTGGGCCTCTGGAGTGCAGGGGTGCCTAGGTCCAGAGCCACAGCTGGGCAGCTGCAGCTGCACCTGGGAGTGTGGGTTCCTGCCCCACCAACTCAGTGGTAGGTGAGGCTCCCACCGGGATCACCTGTTCCCTGCCCCTGTCAGGCCCTGCCGGCTCTGCAGAACATGTAGCTCCAGCCATGCCTCCCCTGCTGCAACTGGTGACCTCTCAGTGGCCACTCCAGATGGGCCACCATTGCCATTAATAATATGTCACAAAATACACACACACGGCACATACCATCTCAGTCAACTCAGAAAATGTATTTCAGAAAATCCAACTCTCTTTCATGATAAAAACATTCAATAACTAAGTGTAGAAGAGAACATCCTCAACCTGATCATTGTCATTTATAAAAAATTCACAGCTACAATCATACTAATGGTTAAAGATGGGATATATTCTCTCTAAGATGACAATAAAAACAAGGATGTTCACTCCCACCACATCTATTCAATATTGTACATGTGGGTTTAGACATAGGAATTAGGAAGGAATAAAGAAATACAAGACTTCTGTTTTGTGAAAGTAGAACTATGTCTATATGAAGATGACATTACATTGTACATAGAAAATTCTAAGGAATCTGTTAAAAATAATTAGAACAAATAAATATCTGTAACAACGTTGCAAAATATAACATCACTATACAAAAGTCAATTGTACTTCTACACACCTGGAATGAATAATTCAAATGAAATCAGGAAAATTATTTTATTTAAAATAGCATCAAAAAAGCATAATAATTAGAAACAAATTTCATAAAAAGTGAAAAAATATATTCCAGATATGACAAAACATTGTCGAAACAAATTTTAAAAGTCCTAAATAGGTTAAAATAAACATCCTGAGTTTATGGATCAAAAGACTTAATATTCTTTTTTTTTTTTTTTGAGATGGAGTCTCGCTCTATCGCCCAGGCTGGAGTGCAGTGGCCGGATCTCAGCTCACTGCCAGCTCCGCCTCCCGGGTTTACGCCATTCTCCTGCCTCAGCCGCCCGAGTAGCTGGGACTACAGGCGCCCGCCACCTCGCCCGGCTAGTTTTTTGTATTTTTTAGTAGAGA
>NW_012113919.1:2920024-2973287 GCF_000951035.1 Colobus angolensis palliatus
AAAAAAAAAAAAAAAAAAAAATTGTGAGGGATGTGGCAAAATCAGATCCCTCAAACATCCTGGTAGAAATATAAAATGTTACAATTACTTTGTAAAACAGTCTGCGAATTCCTCAAACGGATTAAATATGATAATAGCATGATCCAACAATACACACATATTCATAGTAGCATTACTTAAACTAAACGAAAAAACTCAAATTTCCATTAATGATGAATGAATAAATAAACATGGTATATTAGTTCAATAGAATTCTATTTGTTCATTGAAAGGAATGAAGTACTGATGCATAGTAGAATACATAAGAACCTTTGAAACACTATGCTGAGTAAAACACAGTCATGAGACCACATATCATAAGATTAATTTAATATGAAACGTGCTGAAAAGGCAAATCTATTGCAACTTAAACTAGATTGGGGTTACTTCAGTCTGCAGGACTGGGGGCAAAAATAAGTAATAGCTAAATGACATGAGGATTCTTTTGGGGATGATGAATGTTTTCTAACAGTGGCTGTGGTAATGGTCGTACATGTCTTAATACACTGAACTATTGAAATTAAAGCACTTTAATTTGATCACTTGTTATATAGGTGAATAATATCTCAAAACTGTAAAAAGTCAAACTTTAAAAGAATAGCTATGGTCGGGTGTGGTGGCTCACGCCTATAATCCCAGCAGTTTGGGTGGCCGAGGCGGACAGATCACGAGGTCAGGAGATTGAGACCATCCTGGCTAACATGGTGAAACTCTGTCTCTAGTAAAAAATACAAAAAATCAGCCCGGTGCGGCGGGCGCCTGTGGTTCCAGCTACTCAGGAGGCGGAGGCAGGAGAATGGCGTGAGCCCGGGAGGCGGAGCTTGCAAGTGATCGCCCCACTGCACTCCAGCCCGGGCGACAGAGAGAGACTTTGTCTCAAAAAAAAAAAAAAAAAAAAAAAGAACTACGTAAATCATAAATTTTGATATATTATTACAAGCATTATTTGAAGATAGTGTTTCTTGGCTTTAATTCTTCCCACATTTTTCTTACTCGTGTTAAAAATCTACTTTTTGTCAGACTTTTTTACTAAGAACTTAAGTAGACAATGAAAATGAAAGCAATACATGATAACAGTCATTGTACAAAATATGCCAAACTAATTTTTGTTAACTAATTTTAAAAGATGTATAGAAATGAGAAAATATTTAGATGTAAATTAAAAGCATGGTTAATATTCCAAGGAGTAAAAACTTGTATTTCCTCAGATACTCACAGAGAGTTCTGCCTGAAGACAGGTATGTCTAATTCTCTGATAAATTCAGCTGATACTAACAATTTTAATTGTTACATGCAGAGTACACGTGTTTCCATTTAATATTATCAGCCACATAATTATTAGTAACACCAGAAAGTGATTTATTAATTTGGTGAATTGATATCTCTCTAACTTCGAACAAAAAGAAAAGTAGATAATTAACCATCTTACTCTTGATGGAATATTAAACCAAAACCAGGAAAGATGTAAGAATAATAAATTGTTGATATGTAAACATTTCCAATTTGGGGTAAAGTTAAATTTCTAGTTTAGCTAAAGCATTACTGATAACAAAACTTGGGTAGCTAATTAATCACACTTTATTCAAGATTTACAAAACTAAATCATATATTTGGACAAATTATTTTTCAGAAATGCTATTTTTATTCTATGCATATTAACTGTTTGGCCCTACTATTTCTATGTGTTGGCAATTCTTTATGCTACTCCTTAACTATGCCAAGATTGAGCATATTTCCTGAATTTAGGGAAGGTAATTGAGAACTCTAGGGCATATTTTTGTTTTAGCAACATTTATGTATCTTTCCATCCGTACATAAATACATTTATTTTTCATTAACGTTAGAGCATCTTCAATGTTTTAACATATTTTATATCAAGCAGATGCATAGTATTGTTGAGTATTGTTGAAAGAAATAGAATAGATGCTTATTAAACACACATACACACACAAGTCTAGCTTCAGAACAAGCATTTCACTTGATAATGTCTAAATTTCCTAATGCTGAACACTCTGTGTAACAGTAATAATCATTGTAATATTTATAATAAATAATAACAGTAAACCACCCCAAAAAATTATTGAAAAATAATCATGTTTCATATATTAAAGTTGTTAGAAGCTACTGTATAAACCTGACTTTAGGGATAAAAAAGCCATAGAAATTTTCAAAGGTAAATTGCTAACATGCCAGCACTGGTAGACTTTCTGCATTATTGACACTTTTGGTTCGCATTTCTAGAGAGACTTGAGGACACACAGCAAAAGCACAATGGCCCACATATGCCCATGAGAATTTTGAAGTTTCTACTTTTCAATTTTTTTGTCTTTTAGAAGTCTTTGTAGAACATATGTATCTTCTCACAAATTAAGGGACATAGATCATATCCACCTACGAGAGTAGGCACATTGAGTTGAAACACCTGTTTAAAGATGGTCCTGTGTTCTAAGATCATGCCTCACAGATGTTAAACCATAGTCTACAGTCTCAAATATAATCCATTTTGGTAATTTTCACAAAATAGCCCACTAGATTTTTGAGTTCTCCTTCTGTGCCAAACTTCTAACATCATCACAAAAATGCTTTTGTCAAAATTCCAATGGATAGATGAAGCAGAGAAAAGAGGCCTGCTTCAGAACCAGAAACCATGTTACTAGCAAAGTTTTTTAGAGCTGTATTTGTCCCTTCCTTCCAGCAGTATTTTCTTCTTTTCCTGAAGAAAAAATTAAGGGTAGGGAGGTATCCGATGACATTTACCAGTTAACTCCTCTTCCTTTGGAATGAGAACTTCAACGTTCACTATCAGGGTGGATTGTATTTTTTGTCACAATAAATTCCTTTACAAAGACATGGGATCAACCTATACACCCATCAATGGTAAACTGGATAAAGAAAATATGGTACATATATACCTTGAAATATGAAACAGCCATTAAAAAAAATGATACCATGTCCTTGCCAGCAACATGGATGAAGCTGGAGGCTATTATCCTAAGCAAACTAACATAGGAACAGAAAACCAAATACCACATGTTCTTACTTATAAATGGGAACTAAACACTGAGTACATAAGAACACAAAGAAGGGAACAACAGACACTGGGGCCTACTTCAGGGTAGAGGGTGTGAGGGTGAAGACTGAAAAACTACCTGTGCGGTACTATGCTTATTATCTGGGTGAGAAATAATTTGTTTACCGAACACCTGTGACACGTAATTTACCTATACAACAAACACGCATATGTACACCTGAACCTAAAAGTTAAAAAAAAAAGATTTAAAAATCAGAGTAGAAAAGCATATATTGTATATATTTTCCATTTGGAAGAAATATCTATTTACATATGCAAAGAAGAAACACTAGGAGGATATACCCTGAAATATTAGCATGTATCTCTGGGGATCAGGTTACGTGTCAGTTTATTGTCTTGTTTATATTATTTCAAATGCTTACTACCTAAAATGAGAAAAAATAACAATAAATTGTTTGTTCTGAGACAGTGTCTCACTCTATTGCCCAGGAGGGAGCGCAGTGGCATCATGTGCGCTCATGGCAACCTCTGACTCTCAAGTTCAAGCAATTCTCATGCCTCAGTCTCCCAAGTAGCTGGGATTACAGGTGTGCGCCACCACACTCAACTAATTTTTTGTATTTTTTAGTGGAGACAGGGTGTCACCATGTTGGCCAGGCTGGTCATAACCTCCTGACCTCAGGTGATCTGCCCACCTCGGCCTCCCAGAGTACTGGGATTACAGGCGTCAAGCCACAGTGCCTGAAGACTTACTACTTTTTTTTAATTATTATTTATTTTTATTTTTATTTTTTTAGACTGAGTCTTGCTCCGTTGCAAGACTGGAGTGCAGTGGTGCCATCTCAGCTCACTACAACTTCCACCTTTGGGGTTCAAGTGATTCTCCTGCCTCAGCCTCCCAAGTAGCTGGGACTGCAGGCACTTACCGCCATGCCCGGCTAATTTTTTTGTGTTTTAGCAGAGATGGGGTTTCACCATGTTTGCCAGGGTAGTCTCGATCTCCTGACCTCATGATCCACCTGCGTTGGCCTCCCAAAGTGCTGGGATTACAGGTGTAAGCCACTGCGCCTGGCCTGACTTACTACTTTTAAAATAATGATTAACAAGTGATTCATTTTCCAGGGACAGTTATCAATTTAAATTGATTACTTAAATCACAAGTAATAAATAATTGCTTTCATAGTGATCAATTATTTCTTTCTTACTCAAAGCTACAAAGTCACCCTTAGGACATTTTTGCGAAAAGTCAGGTACAGCAGTTGATCTTGTCCACATCTCTAGAAGTTCCTTCCCAATAAAAGAAAATTCTTAGAAAATAATAAAAAGGAAAAAGTCTAGGAAAGAGATGGAATCAATTCAAATGTTCTACTTCAGTTTTTCATTAGTTTCACTGACAGAGCTTCTGCGGGACATTCATGATTTATTTCAGTCTCTCTATAAGGATTAAGAGAGATTTGGTTCATGTCATATATTGCTCAGTAAATAAAGAAGGTGACCTATTGAGGCTCATAAATCAAAAGTCTAGGTTGAACAAACACTTTAATTGAATTTTCCTATATTTTAATACTAGTGCAATTATATGTGCAGTAGCATTACACACAGCAAAACATGCAAAAATATTCAGAAATATGTTATTGAAGAGGCCACATGATGCAGAAAATGATACCTGGTAGTATTTGACCTAAGAGGAGACTTTGAAAGTGTAGGTTACTGTTTCTTAAAAACTGGCTATTTTCATTGGTAATACATGTAGAGGATGATAAAAGTACCTTACATTTTTACTCAGTAAGTCATGAATGCAATTATTTAAACCATTAAAATTTATACACAGGATCCCTTTTGTAGCAATCTTTTCTTCCGCTCTTTATCCCAAGCACCAGGGCTTTGTACTTCTCCCATTCCGAATATTTTTCAGGCAGTATCTCAAGCCTCTGATACACACTTTTTTGTTGTTGTTGTTTTGAGACAGAGTCTCGCTCTGCCTCCTGGGTTCAAGTGAGTCTCCTGCCTCAGCCTCCCGAGTAGCTGGGATTACAGGCCTATGCCACCATACCCGGTTAATTTTTGCATTTTTAGTAGAGACGGGCCTTCCCCATGTTGGCCATGCTGGTCTTGGACTCCTGACCTCAGGTGATCCACCTGCCTTGGCCTCCCAAAGTGCTTGGATTACAGGTATGAGTCTGCACCCAACTCCCTGCTACACATTTTCAAATTTATTTTCTTCTATTAAATTCTGCTTGTAGCTTTGCCTCAGGGAACTGTGGCCCCACGGCTATGCAAGAAGGCAAGTCTAAACGCTGATCACTTTGTATTCTCTTTATTTCTCAAATATATCAAACTTATTTGTTTTAAGTTAATTGGAATCAGATATGAGCCCACAGAGTGAACCTGGAACTGTGAAAGAGACGGTGGAATGAGAAGTTTTAAGGAAACTTAGCAGGTAAGGATCATGTAAATCCCATTAGCCATCTAATCCAGCTACCTGTATAAGCCATATGAATGGACTACTCCCAACCTGTTCCTAAGTAAAAGCTTTGTCACTGTTAGCTCCCCTCAGATTCTTACATTGAAAATTGGAACTTAGTACCCCTTATTACTTACTAGTTTTGAGACAATATGTCATCATTATAATTAAATTACTGCAAAAGAAAACAAAATATAGTCATAATAACAACTAAGTATGGAAGGTTTATACCTGCAGTTTAAGAAAAGGTTGAGATTTGTGACTTGTACTGCATTTTTTACCAACAAATGAATATTTATTATAATTAAGTCTTCTCTCCCTCTCTCTCCAAAGATTAGCTATGAGAAGGAAGGTGATAATGAGTCTGACGATAATAATGATATAATAATTTCTATAACATTTTCAGATAAACTGGTATTTTATATGAAGGATTGCTTCAATCAAAGAATTTTAGTTCAAAACTTAAAACCCTATAATTGTTTATAAATGCAACATAGTGTCAATAAATGAATATTATGAATTTCCTTAATGGAATTAAGAAATTAATGAATTTTCTTAATGAAATTTTTGGTAACAGCATTATATTTGGTTTTGTCACCTGCATCTTTTTCACAAATGACTAAGATAATGCCTAACAATCTTTGATTTTATCTCTTTAGTTCATATTGTTTTCCTATGCCTCATTTCAGAATCATGTAATCACACTGATTATTATATAAAAATAATTTCTGAATATAGTTCAAGCCCCAGTGTCATCCCATATAATTTTATCAAAGTGTGGACATATAGCATTTGATATTTTGAGTCACCTTGGATTGCCAAACCAAAGGTTGCCTAGATTTCTTCTGTGTTTCTTTCAGATGTTTTATATTTTTCTATTTTACATTTAGGTCTATGATCTATTTTGAGATTATTTTGGGGAAAGATGTAAGAACTTTATTTATATTTATATTTTGCATGTGAATGTCCAATTGTTTCAGTACTGATTGTTGAAAAGACTGCCTCTTCTCTATTAAATTGAATTTGCTCCTTTATCTAAGATCAGTTAACTAAATTTTTACACATCTGTTACTGGGCTCTCTATTCTGTTTCATTGATCTGTTTGCCTGTCCTTTGGCCAATACCACATGGTCTTGATTATTGTCACTGTAGAATGAGTCTTGACACCAGGTAGTGTTCATCCTCTAGCTTTCTTTTTTTTTTTTTTTCACTATTGCGTTGGCTATATTCTAATCTGTAAATTCTAATAACAGTTATACACCATGACCAAATGTGATTTGTTTGAAAGTATATGAGACTGGTTCAACATTCAGAAATCCTCACATCAATAGGCTAATGGAGAAAAATCATATGATCATACAGATAGATTCAGAATAATCATTTGTTAAAATCCAATGCCCATTTATGACAAAAGTTCTTAGCAAACTAAGAATAGAGAGGAACTACCTCAACTTGATAAAGAGTATGTACAAAACCTATAGCATACACAATAAGAAATTTGACACTTTCTTAGTGAAATCAAGAATAAGGCAAGGATATTGACTCTCACCATGCCTATTTAACATTATACTAGACATCCTAGCTGATGCAATAAGACAAAGAAAAGAAGTAAAAATGTGCGTGATGGTTAATTTTAGATGTTAACTTGACCAGATAGCTGGTGAAGCATTACTTCTGGGTATGTCAGTGAGAGTATTACCAGAAAAGATCAACATTTGAATCAATGGACTGAATAAGGATGAGCCATCATCATCCAATGTGGGCAGGCACTATTCAACCAGCTGAGGGCCCAGATAGAATAAAAAGTCAAGGAAAGGTGAATTACCTCTTTCTTCTCTCAAGTTAGGACATCCTACTTTTCTTGCCCTTGGACATCAGAACTTCGGGTTCTGCAAGCTTTATACTCCAGTGGTACACCAGCAGCCTCCAAGTTTCTCAGGCCTTTCGCTTTAGACTGAGAGTTATGCCATCAGCTTCCCCTGTTCTGAGGCCTTCAGACTTGGACTGAACTACATAACCACCTTCCTGGACTCTCCAGCTTGCATGCAATTTATAATAGGACTTCTCAGTATCCATAATTTTGTGATTCAATTTTCCTAATAAATTCCCTCCAATACCTCTCTTTCTATCCTGTTGGTTCTATACTGTGTGCAAATTGGGAAGAAAAATTAAATTGTTTATGTTTATAAATTATGGTTGCTTATGTAGAGACTAAAAATATCTGAAACTAATCAATGATTTTAGTAAGACTACAGGATATAAGGTTAATACACAAAATTAATTTTTGTATACACTAACAATAAAAAATTGGAATTTGAAATTGAGAACCCACTACCACTTATATTGACACAAAAATGAAACACTTTTGTATAAATCTAATAAAATATGTGCAATATCTATATTAGGAAAACTGTAAAACTCTAACATATATAAAAGATATATATATACACATATATATGCATACACAGAGAGAGATATTCCATGTGTATGAATACAAAGACTCAATATTATCATGTCAGTTTTTCTCAATTTGAAATATAGATTCAATACAATCTTAATAAAAATGCCATGGGGTTATTTTGTGCATATTGAAAAACTTATTCTAAAGTTTATATGGAGAGTCAAAGGACTCATATACTTTCAAACAAATCACATTTGGTCATGGTGTATAACTGTTTGTAAACATTTTTGTATTCAATTAGCTAATATCTTGTTGAAGATTTTTGCATCTATGTTCATGAGAGATACAGGTTTGTAGTTTTTCTTTTCTATCAGGTCTACTTTGGTATCAGGGTGATACTGGCCTCAAAGAATGAGTTATGTATGAGGTATATTTTGAAAAGGAAAAATATATTCTAATCTATAAATTCTAATATACTAAGCTAGATAGTCATAAAGTTACAATATAATGAAATGTCTTTAAACTTAGATAATAAACCAAATATTTTAATGTACTTAATCATTAATTTTTATGCTTTATAAAATTGGGTTTTCTATCATTCTTTTTATAAGATACATTGAATTAAAATGATATCTCTGTAGGAAAGTTTCAAACAAAACCTAGAATGCTCAAGTGTTGCTGACTTTTTTTTACTTAATCGAGTTACAGCAATATATTCCTTCATTTTCTATAATAAAATTATTTGTAATCATTAACACCTTACTATCTATATTAATCTGGTTTATTTCTTTTAAAAGATCACTAATTTTTTATAAACTTAGCCAAATGCTGTGTTTTTCATTTCTCTACCTTTCGCAGAATACATCCATCTTATTACTAAAATCTCTTCTCCCTTTTTTAACAAATACCCAGATTTTTAAAATATGTTTTAAATAGATCAGTCTGAAAATTGTAAAGCTTTTCAATACACTTTGAAAGCTAAAACTAACAGAATTGATAGCAAAGATATGACCTTGTTGCCATTTTATTATATGGCATAATATAGATGTCACACTTTGAATTGAGCTTATTTCACTTCAAGGCTCAGATCACTTTCCTATTTTATGACTGTGGGGAATGGTGGATAAGGATAGAAGTCACTTTGGAACTGGAAGCTAAATAGAAATTATTATGCCCTGTGAGGGCAATAATTTCACAAGTTTTAATGTTTTCAGTAGTAGAAGTTAACAGTTTACTAAAGTATATGATTGACTAGAAAATGACACCCTTCAAATATCTGATTCAGTTACTTAAGTTTGTTTTTCAATACATCATTTTCACTTAAGTAGATCTAATTTTCCCATGCAAACATGTACTGAAAATAAAATAAAAGCCAATAAAAAGTATTTTGTGTCAAAATATGGAAATGACCAAGTCCCTCAATTTATAAATTCTAACCCATTCTTTCCATTGCTGCCAACCAGTAGAATCTAGCAAAGGTGATGAGACATCATTTCTGTGATTAGGATACAAAACATTGTGACTTCTGCCTTCCTATTAAACTGTCTGTATTGCATTCTTGGGAGCTGCCATGTGCAAAACGTTCATGTAGCGAGGAATGAAGTGCAGGCTCCAGTCGACAGAATGTGAACTGAGGCCCCAGGCCACACAACCCAAGAGGAACTCACTGCTGTCAGCATTCAGAAACTATGAAATCAATGTGCATTGTTTAAGCCAATAAGTTTTAGAATAATGCAGCAATAGATAAAAAATATATTTCCTTTGGCCATCAAACTCAGTAAATTATATAATACTTATCCTAGATATCATATATATATGTTTTGCATTCACTTTTGAGTAGACATTGAAAATGATAGGTTGCATTTCTGTTGGATATTAAGAATTGTTGGCATATTACTACACATTTCCATTTTAAAGGAGTGGCTTAGATGTATTTTTTTCCTTACATAAAAATTCCTAAAATTATTTACTCATTATAAAGCATGCAGTCTAATTGTAAAAAGTCTAATTCAATTAGACTTTTTAAAAAATAGCTAATTGTTAGCTAATATAGATTTGTTTTCTTCTTATTAATCTGTCTTTGTAGAGAAGTGTAGTTGTAGTTTCTATCTTACTTTTATTTTTAATTTTAAAAATAATTTGGTGGTCAAAATGGGATTTTTAAAATACTCTATTCTTCCATTAATACAGTGTTTAGAAAGTCTTGCCCTAAACCCAACATTATCCAAATAGTGTCATATATGTATTTTTGCAATTAAATAAAAGTAAGTCCACAAACACATACACATATATATTTACTCATGTATAGATATAAACATTATATAATTGAATGATATATCAGTTATATTATAAAATATCATTAAGTTAGAAGAAGCAAAGGTATCTATAATACAGAAAAATTCTAAGGATTTTTATTGATTATTTTCCAGTGCTTGTTTTAATGATTGTCCTAGTACATGCCAGAAACAAAAGCCTTAGAGAAACATTGATTATTGAAATCTCAATAAGAAAAGAATAAACTCTCCTTCCAATCTTAAGTATGTGTCACAAAAATTACTAAGAAACTCAATCATGAGTGAGATTAAACATACTTGCCTCAGGAAATCAAACTTTGCATCTCCTTCCTCCCTGAGGACACCAGTTACAGGTAGTTCTTCAACTTGTGATGAAATATCAAAATGATATAAAATTGTAAAGTTAACACACAAGCTGGAATTGCAAATTTTAATTTGATTTTTAATGCACCTCAATTAAAATATCTTGTTAAAATATCATATATGTGCTATGAATCATTATAATTTATTAACTATTTCAAATGTTATATACATATGTATCTGTTGCCACTGGAAATTCATTCAGTAACCTTAAAAAGATGTGACAATGAGTTAGCCATAATTTTTATTTTTATTTATTTATTTTTTTTTGAGGTGGAGTCTCGCTCTGTCACCGGGACTGGAGTGCAGTGGCCGGATCTCTCAGCTCACTGCAAGCTCCGCCTCCCGGGTTTACGCCATTCTCCTGCCTCAGCCTCCAGAGTAGCTGGGACTACAGGCGCCGGCCACCTCGCCCAGCTGGTTTTTTTTTTGTATTTTTAGTAGAGACGGGGTTTCACCGTGTTAGCCAGGATGGTCTCGATCTCCTGACCTCGTGATCCGCCCGTCTCGGCCTCCCAAAGTGCTGGGATTACAGGCTTGAGCCACCGCGCCCAGCCCATAATTTTTAAAATATTGGTTTAAGATTTGATTTTCAAATGTGTGCTACTAACAAAAATCAAACAAATCAAGTATCACTTTGGTGAAGTGACACTTTCCAAATACTGCGTAGCACATTATTGTGAACAAGGACAGAAATGAACAAAGAAAACAAATGACCCCAAGGAAATAATATCTAGGCTAAGAAGCTAGTTAGTATTTTTCAATATATTTGAGAGTATTAAAAACATAGTACATAGGTCTTCTTATTAATTTGAATCCTTTACCATTGTGGAATACTCTTATTTTTCTTTTTTGACCTTTGTCAGTTTAAAGTCTGTTTTGTCTAAAATTATAATTTCAACTTCTGCTTTTTTCTATTTTCCATTTGCTGGGGGGATTTTTCTTAATTCCTTTATTTTGTGTCTATCTATGCCACTGCATGTGAGATGGGTCTCTTGAAGACAGCATACCAATGAATCTTGGTGCTTTATCTAGCTTGCCACTCTGTGTCTTTTAATTGGGGCTTTTAGCCAATTTACATTCAAGATAAATATTGATATGTGTGGATTTTATCCTGTCATCACAATGTTAGTTAATTATTTGGCAGACTTGTTGATGAAGTTGCTTCATAGTGTCAATGGTCTGTGTGCTTCAGTGTGCTTTGTGGTGACTGGTAATAGTCTTTCCTTTCCATATTTAGTTCTTCTTTTAGAGATCTTGTAAGTCAGGTGTAGTGGCAGTGAATTCCCTCAATATTTGTTCCTTTGAAAAGGATCTTGTTTGTCTTTTGCTTATGAAGCTTAGTTTGGCTGGATATGAAATCCTGGGTTGAAAATTTATTTTCTTTAGAAATGTTGAATATTGGTCCCCAATGTCTTCTGCCTTACAGAATTTCTACTGAGAGATCTCCTGTTAGTCTCATACGTTTCTCTTTGTAGGTGACCAGACCTTTCTCTCTAGCTGCCTTTACCATTTTTTCATTCATTTCCACCTTGGAGAATCTGATGATTATATGTCTTGGGAACAATCATCTCATGAAGTATCTTACTGGGGTTCTCTGCATTTCCTGAATTTAAATGTTGGCCTTTCTAGCTAGGTTGGGGAAGTTCTCATGGATGATATCCTGAAATATATTTTCCAACTTGTTTCCATTCTCCTCATATTTTTCAGGGACACCAGGGAGTCATAGATTCGATCACTTTATATAATCCCATGTGTCTCGGAGCTTTTGTTAATTCATTATTTTTTCTCTATTCTTGTCTGACTATATTATTTCAGAAAGTCAGTATTCAAGCTTTCTGCTTCCTTTCTTCATTTGGTCTACTCTGCTATTAAAACTTATGATTACATTGTGAAATTCTTGTAGTTTGTCTTTCAGCTCCATCAGATTGGTTACATTATTTTCCATATGGGCTATTTGTCTGTCAGCTCCTGTATTGTTTTGTTAGGACATTTAGCTTCTTTGGATTGGATTTTAATGTACTCCTGTAGTTCAGTCTTTATTCTTAGCCATATTCTTAATTATATTTCTGTCATTTCAGCCATTTCAGCCTGTTTCAGAGCCCTTGCTGGAGAGGTATTATCTGAAGGAAAGATGGTACTCTGGCTTTTTGAGTTGTCAGAGTTTTTGCACTGATTCCTTTTCATGTTTATGGGCTTATCTACCTTCAGTCTTTAAAGCTGCTGACCTTTGAATGCTTTCTTTTTTTCTTTTATCCCATTTGATTACCTTGAAGTCTTGATTATGGTATAAGGTGGATTCTGCTGAATGCCTTCATTTCTTGAAGATTTTAGGGGGTTGACACTCAGATCCCAACTCCTGGACTGCATGTTCTAACTCTAGGGAACTTATATTAGGACCTGAATTTGTTTTCTGGCTCCTCAATGTTAGGAATTCACTGCACTGGGTTGGGGCAGGGTGCTCCCAGACCACGGATCATTTTATTTCAGTGGGTGGTCTCAGACAAAGCATTTCATAATGCCATAACAGCAGGATTTGACCTTGTAGCAGCAGCTGTGGTAGAGTGTTAGTTTGTGCTGAGGTGCATGCCTCCCTGTAGACTGTCACCACAGTGGTGGAGGCAATGCAGCTGGCAGGAGCAGGGAACCTCTGCTGGTGACTGTGTGCACAGTTGTGCTAGAGGTGGTGTTGGCTTAACAGCAGGGTGCTTGTGGATACAGGTCTGGGTCCCTTTTCTGTTCCTCACAAGCAGGAGTGGTCACTCAGGGCAGGGGGAGGATTCACAGTTCTTTGGGCAGGGTTAGTGAAGGGCAGGGCACGGGCAGAAACAGCACTGGTTGGCTCTGTGTCCACCAAAGCTCTGTCTACAATGATGGTTGGTGGGGTAGGGTGGCTTGTTGCCCCTAGCACTTCTCTAAACAGCTCTCCCTGTCAACTTGAGTTTCTCTGGTGGCCAAGGGGTCCCCTCCTCCTGAGGTTCCAGAGGCCTGTGGCAGGAGAAAATTGCTCCTTGCCAATTCAACTCACCCATTTCCCTGGAGCCACTGGGGAGGAAAACAAGTCCTGGTGTGTGGTAACTTCATGTACAGCTCCCAGCTTTCTCCCCCTTTAGCTCAACTTCTGTGTCTTCCCTCCATCCATTCATGGAGGTGCCTTCCCTCTGAAGATCTGTTAGCTGCATACCAGTTGTCTTGGTCCCGTCACAGGAGCTATTTCACCTGGCTGGGTCTAGTTGGCCATATTGCCTTTCCGCCACACATGTTTTTCATTAGTAGCAGAGACAACTGGAAGACTGTTGGGATGCTGTCAAATATCTTTGTAAGATTATTTTGAAATTAAAGGTAATCAGCAAAAGTGTAAAGTAAGCATAAGTTTTAAAACTAGGAAAACATACATGAACAAAAAAGAAAGATCTCTTGAAACAAAAAGTATTTACTACTTGAAATTATCTGTTTTAAATAAAACGCACCAAAATAACACTTTTCAATCAGATAAAATAATTGTTAATCTACTTTTCATTTATCAAATTGACTATTTGATAAGGGTTAGTGATGAAAAAAGAAAATGAGAGAGAAAATTGGACAAATCCCATATCTAATTTGAATAGCAATACCGATGATGGCAACATCAATAGATATTGAAACTACAACAGAAACAGGTTTGTAGAGGAAGTGAAAGGACAACGTGGTAAATTATATTTCAAATATAATGGCTTTGAGGAGCCTGAAGGATAAACAATTTATAATTACATCAGGCAGTTGACTATAAGAGCTAGTGTCATGGGAGATATCAAAGTGAGAAACCGATACAGAAGTCCTCAGCTTTCCTTTGAAAAAATCTAATGAGAATTGTTTGTATGGCTCAAATCTAGCTCATTCATTTGAAATACTACTATATTTAGATGTCAGAAATTTTAATTGCCAAACAAAATGGGTAATAGACCTACATATAAACCTAAAGCTATAAAACTACTAAAATAAACTTATGCAAAAGGTTTGTTTGTAATCTTGGGCTTGGAAAATATTTTTTAGATATGGCGTGAGAAGCACAATCCAATAAAGAACATTAAAAAAATGACTTTACTAAAATTATAACTTCTGTTATCTGGAAAAAAATATATTTAAGTAAATAAAAAGGCAAGCCACAAAATAAGGAAAATATTTCCAAGTGGAATATATAACAAGAGACATGTAATTAGCATATATTAAAATCTAATTAGACTCAAGAGTAGGTAAACAACCTGATAAAGAAATGGGCAAAGTATTTGAAAATATAGTTTACCAAAGAAGATAATGCCAGTGAGCATATGCTCAAAATCATTGGTCATTAGAGAAATAAGATACCTGTATAAATCTATCAGAATATCTAAAATTTAAAGAACTATATCAAGTGGAGATGTGGAGAAATTGAAACTCTCACACACTATTTTCTGGAATGTAAAATAGTAAACCATTTTAAAAAACTGTCTTAATGTTTCTTTAAAACGTTAAACATATACCTTCCTTTTGATTTAACGATTTCACTCTCAGGTGTTTACTCAAGAGAAAGAAAAATATATGTCCCTATAAAAACTGTATGTGAAAGATTATAGAAGCTTTATTTTTTAATGAACCAAATTCGTAAATAACCCTAAACGTCCACTAACAGTTGAATAGATAAACAAACTAAATAGTACTTACAACAATACAAATTAATAACAACTTGGAGGAATCACAAAATCATTAGGTTTCATAAAAGAAGTCAACAAAGAGTATATATTGCATTATTTCATAAACACAAATTTTTAAACATGAAAGTTCTTTTTTTTTTTTTTTTTTTTGAGACAGAGTCTCGCTCTGCCGCCCAGGCTGGAGTGCAATGGCCGGGTCTCAGCTCACTGCAAGCTCCGCCTCCTGGGTTTACGCCATTCTCCTGCCTCAGTCTCCCAAGCAGCTGGGACTACAGGCGCCCGCCACGTCGCCCGGCTCGGTTTTTGTATTTTTTAGTACAGACGGGGTTTCACCATGTTAGCCAGGATGGTCTCGATCTCCTGACCTCGTGATCCGCCCGTCTCGGCCTCCCAAAGTGCTGGGATTACAGGCTTGAGCCACCGCGCCCGGCCGAAAGTTCTTCTATAGTTTCAGGAAATAGGTAAGTGATTATCTGTGGCGAGAAGTGAATGGGTTGGGAAGGGGATAGAGCCAGAGAGTTTTCAAGGGGATCTTGAGCATTGCTTTGGGCTTAATAATACCCCCCCAAATTCCTAAGTTGAAGTTCTCTTTCTCTCTCTCTCTCTTTTTTTTTTTGTGATGGAGTCTCACTCTTGTTGCCCAGGCTGGAGTGTCATGGCACAATCGTGGCTCACTGTAACCTACGCCTCCCTGGTTCAAGCCATTCTCCTGCCTCAGCCTCCTGAGTAGTTGGGATTACAGGAGCGCACCACCACCCCTGGCTAAGTTTCATTTAGTAGAGATGGGGTTTCAGTAAGTTGGCCAGGCTGATCTCGAACTCCTGATCCACCTGTCTCACATCCCAAAGTGCTGAGATTACAGCCATGAGCCATGTCACTCAGCCCCCATATGTTGAAGTTCTAACTCCCAGTGACTAAAAATGTGTCTATGTGTAGATAATCTTTAAAGAGGTGATTCTCCTGCCTCAACCTCCCAAAGTGCTGAGATTACAGAGGAACTCAAGACCAGCCTGGCCAACATGGCAAAATCCCATATCTATTAAAAATAAAAAATTAGCCAGGAGTGGTGGCACACACCTGTAATCCCAACTACTTGGGAGACTGAGGCAGCAGCATCATTTGAACCCAGGAGGAGGAGGTTGCAGTGAGCCGAGATCATGCCACTTCAGCTGGGCAACAGAGCAAGGCCCCAATTCAAAAAAAAAAAAGGTCATAGGTTATAATTTCAGATCCTAATGAAATATGACAGTAATCTTATAAAAAGGTGAGATTAAGTGTGATGGCTAATACTGAGTGTCAATTTGATTAAATAAAGGATGCAAAATATTGATCCTGGGTGTGTCTGTGAGGGTGTTGCCAAAGGAGATTAACATTTGAGTCAGTGGGCTGGGAAAAGCAGTCCCACCCTTAATCTGGGTAAGCACCATCTAATCAGGTAACAGCATGGCCAGGATATAAAGCAGGAAGAAAAACATGGCAAGGCTAGACTGACTTATCCTGCCAGTCTACATTCTTCTCCCATGCTGGATGTTTCCTGCCCGTGAACATCAGACTCCACGTTCTTCAGCTTTGGGACTCGGACTGGCTGTCTTGCTCTTCAGCTTGTAGACAGCCTTTGTGGGATCTTGTGATCGTGTCGGTTAATACTCCTTAATCAACTTCCCTTTGGAATATATATATCCTATTAGTTCTGTTTCTCTAGAGAACCCTGACTAATACATTAGGACACAGATTTACACACAAACAAAGAAAAATTGAAGAATCTGAGAGAAGGCTGCCATCTACAAGCCGAGGAGAGAGGCCTCAGAAGAAACTAACCCTGCTGAGACTTTGATCTTGAACTTCTATCCTCCAGAACCATGAGAAAATACATTTCTGCTATTTAAACCACCCAGTCTTAGGAAGTTTGTTACAACAGCCCTAGCAAACTAATAAAAGCCTGAGAGGTACTCTCATCTTGATTGTGTTGATGGCTTCATGGGTGTGTATAACTTTTGAAACATCTCAAATTGTACGATTTAATTATGTGTCATTTACTTGTTTCCAATTATTCCTCCATAAAGCTGTGGAAAAATACCAACATTGTAAATGAAACCTTTTGAGCAAATATTCATTTCTCAATTTTCACTCAATATATTTAAATTATCTTTCAAATTTTTCTGTAAATACAATGATTATTTTAATGAGGTCATATGCACTCTGCACTAAAAATGAAAATCTAATCATTCCACTTTGCAAATAACAGCTAAATGCTATTGTTTTTGTCTAAAATGTTACCAAATTGTCAATTGTTAGGGTTTTTCTGTACAGTGAGGAAAACATACATTCTGGAGTCATATAAGTGCAGTTTAAACACTTGGCCTTAAGCATCCTTGACAATGTCCTGAATGAATGACTTTTTCAGAATTTTAATTTCAAAAACTTGTAGAAATCAAAATAGCTATTAAAAACTGTTTAATTTTTTAAATTAGTTTTCTTTTTGTCTTTTTATTGCTTCTCTTTTTAGCATCCTTGTTTTTCCAAAAAATTCTTTATCAAGTGCCTAATGTTTATGAATACTGATCTAATTTAATTTCCTCAGAAGACGCTCATTTTATCTGCCTCTCTTCTGTTTTCTAAGCAAGGTACATGCACACCTTTGGAAAACATTATATAAAAGCATTGATTAATAAGGCCCTTAGACTTTAAAATGTCATTAAGAAAAGATAAGTGATGAGAGTGATCCATTTTTAGTTTGCAATGTATGGAAAGCATTTTGGTTTATTCAATAGTAATCAACAGCCTCTGCCCTGTTACTTACTGATTGCTATTACATCTTCCTAAGGGGCCTGAGTAGAGATTAAGTGCTTCATAGAAAAGTTACACAGCCTGAGCCTGAAGGCATTGCATAATGAAGGTAGAATTAGAGAGACAGTACTTTGACATCTGTAGGAATCATTTTGAAAATATAGCTTAACATTCTGGGATTTTTTTTTCCTTCAAATTCAGATATGCTGCAAACCTCTGTAGAGATTGTAGAAGTAAAGCTGCCAGCCTGCTTAGTTTTCTCAGAATAAATCCAAATCTCCCTCCTGAGTTCCTGACAGACGTTTTTCATTTACCAGTAGACTGAAATAGGTAAAAACCACAACACCTCTTCCCATTAATATAAATGTTTTTAGATGACTCTTAGGTTCACATTCTGCTTTAGCAAAGAGGGAGAAGACAAGGAATACTCTCAGGATCAAATTCAAACTGAATACAAATAAATTCTCTCTCTCTCTGTTTTTTGTTTGTTTGTTTGTTTGTTTTTGCCATGCAAACTTTTTTAGAACAAATGAATATCATTTCAAAATCCAGTGTAAAACCAGGGCAGAAAATATACAACATAACCCCGTAGCATCTGGTAGTTCTAGAATATGAAGATATGCTCAAAACAAAGAGGAAACATACAGATAAGCTTAAAGGAGGTATGTTAAAGGGGATGGATTTCAGTTGAGAACAATGTATCAATGCTACTTCACTAATGGAGATAAATGAAACATAGTGATGTGAGATTTTAATAATAGGGGAAACTGAATAACTGAGTAAGAGTTATTCAGGAAGGAATTGTATTACTTTTCCCATTTTCCCATATATCTAAACTATTCTAAAGTTGTAAACTTCATTACAAAAACGTGCTTAATCACAAGGATTTAAAAAATAATATAAATTTGGATCACGTTCATCATGAAGTAAGCTGTTAATCAATATGTACACAGATATCCTCTGAAGAATTTTAAAAAATATGTTAGTATTTTTGCAGTGTTCGTTTCAAGTTAAATTCATTATTATTATTTTGTCGGGGAGTATTTTCACACTGAGTTTATGTTTATTATTTTTCATTTTAGTGTTCTGTGTAAAAATAGGACTATGACAATAGACTTTATTGTATGAATAGCTCTGGGGAATATTTAATTAACAAAATCCATCTAATATTGTTTAATATTTCTCAAACTTATTTAACTATGGAATGATTTTATTCCGATAATTATTAACCCTGTGCAAATATTACATTACATGAAACATGATTGGAGAAATGCTGACCGTTAGAAACTCATGCCCTCTAAACACTGATCATCAGGTGGAAATGCTCCAGAAAAGCTATTTAGATGGACAAAATCAATCACACTTTTAAAATCTAGCCTATTCAAGTATGAAACAGACATAATAATGCGCATCACAAAGGAATATGAAAATAAATATACGCAAATATATGAATACAAATTTATGTGTCTGTGTGCATTTGTGTACTTAGATATTGCTTATCTTAAGACTAATGATACCTTTAAAATCTTATGTATTAAAAACTACACACACGCATAACCCTTTTGAGTTTGGAAGTGGAACAGGAATTCTAGAAGTTACATTACGTAATTTTCATTGAGATGCAGTATCAACATTTTGTAAGTGGTATAGCTCTTCCATCTATTTAATTATCCCAAAGTCAATTCATGCGTTCAGAACATTTTGCTTCTATTGTGTACTCCTATGTTTATTAGTTAATTTTCCCAGGTTTCAGTGTTGCTTCTCAAACTGTTTGTAATATTAAAAAACTTCTACCCACTGTATGATGATTTTTACCTTCTATTCTCCTGAACACTTCTTTGCTTGAAACATTGAATAAAACATATTTTCTGTGTTTCATTGTAGTAATAATTTCATTTTGATAATTTTATTATTAATTGCAACCTTGTATCAGCCACTGAGTAAAAACCATTAGATAAAATGAAAACAAATAACAAAAAGTCAGAAATTGTAAATAAAATGTATTATTACTCATTCTAAACTCATGGAAGTGCTGAGAGCATTTTAAACATAATGTGTTACAATCACTGATTGAAAAAAATGTAATTTTTCTATTAGTTCTCATTGGCTAGAAAAGTCCATGAGAAAACAATACAAAAAATATAATAAGATATTTATCTGTCTATTCATTCATTCATCCATGTATGCATGCATGTGGATATGTATATTTATTTCTGCATATGTATATCATATTTGCTTATATTTAAATGGATATATGTATATATGGATACACAAATAGATACTTAATGTTTTCCTTCTCTCTATTCAAATATTCCAAGAATTAGAGTATTAAAATTAATCGGGGTGACAGACTTATCTGAGATTGTGTTAGATGGAATCTATGGATACTGGTTTTTATGATAGTTTTTGTCATTTTAAAATTATTTAATAAATAACGCACACTCAAGCTCTCAACAGGCACAGATCTTGAATAGCAGATTTGCTAATATAGATAATCTCAGACAAATAAAATTTTCTGGAGAGGCCTAGGATAGTAGTGCTAGATAAGAATGAAAATAACCAAAGGTGAGACTCTTGAGCTCTGTTCAATTTTATACAAAGAAAGATAACTTGACTTTTTAAAGTTGTGAAGGTGTAGTGCTATTTAAGTATATCGCACTGAATTATATCCTAAGGTATATAGAAATAATCAATATTAAATTTGGAAAAAATAGAAAAAAATCTTTATAATGATGATAGAGTTACATAACTAACAAGAGAAATGGTATACTATAAAATAGAGATTACAGTCAAATCTGGATGTTGCAGATTGTTTGATTTTACAAATAAATACTGCCTCTTCTGCTTACTGGCTGCATGTCTTTCTTTAAGTAATTTACTCCATTAAAGAGCATAATAAGAGATACAACCTCTTGATATATGACTGTGAGTGTGAAAATAGGTATTAAGTAGTGTTTGGTTTAGCATAGTGTCTTGTGCAAAATCCATTCTAAACATATACGATTTTTAAAACATAATTGTGAAAGAATGTTGAGTTACATTTCCATTTTAGTTAGTTTTCTATAAAATTATTAAAGAAAAAATATAAAATGGTTTACATATCATTTTGCACATTCCCTCACTGTGAATTAAAAAAAAAATAGCTCTGCTGGTTAATTTTAAGTGTCAACTTGTGTGGGTCAGAGAGATTGGGGACAGATATTTGGCTAAACATTATTTCCGACTTTGTTTGTGATGGCGTTTGTGGATGATATCTTCCTTTTCATTTAATTGGTGAACTAAGAAAAGCCTACTTCTCTTGCTAGTGTGGATTGGCATCATCCTGTTGAAGGCCTGAATAGAACAAAAGGCATTGGAAGAGAGAACTTGCCCCTTCTGTCTCACTGCTTGAGCCAGGACATTGGTATTCTGCCCTCATACTGGGATTTACACCATCAACTCCTCTGGTTCTCAGGCCTTCAGACTCGGTCTAAATTACATCACTGGCGGTTTGCAGATAGCAGGTCATAGGACTTCTCTACCTCTATAATTGCATGAGTCAATTCTTCATAATCTCTCTCTCTATATATATATATATATACACACACACACACACACATACACACACACGTACACAAATATATGCATACATATACATATGTATATATACATATACATATATCCTTTTGCTGACTTTGTTTCTCTGATTTGTTCACTACCCAAGGTGCATGCTAAAATGATATTCTAGGTACTTTCTTGAAGCTTTGATTCAAAGACTGTAATATTTAGTCCAGGAATATGTATTTTAATTACCACAGGTAATTTTTATAATCACTGTTTAAAGCAGTTCATAATCAAAATAAAATCTACGAATTTTAGTAGTCAGAAAATTCTGGGCAACATTCTACTTTATAGACATTTGAATATAAACATGGCACTACATCTGTTTATATGTAACACACAAAGTATTATACCTACTTCATAGAATTATTATACTAATTGATTGAGAAAAAAGTTAATATTGAAGATGCAATACAAAATATTTCCAATACTAGTTTTGTGTAACATAAAAACCTGTCTATATATGTATTTTTATATCTATTATCCATCCATGTACCTATCTATGTATATTACAATTTTCTAACGATAAATGTAGCAGTGTTAATATAACTGAATAAAGTTAAAAAGTCAGAATTCCACATGATTAGGTGTGATTCATAACTCCATCACAAGATTAATGAATTATACTTGTTTATTCTCTTGATAAAAATAAACACTTAAGAAAACTTCAAAAAATACTAATTAGCCTTAATTTCAGAACTCAGATATAAAAATGCTAACATTTTGACATTTTGGATTCATACTAGTTTATTTGCATGAGTAGGTGTGTGCTTATACACACTAAATTTTTCTTATTACCATAGAATTAAGTAATTTTCACAATGTCACCGAGCAAATGTTTCTTGCCTTCCCATTAGCTGTATCACTTCTATGTAATATACATTAAGTACTTAAACATTCTAAGCCTATTTATGCATGCATATATGTAAATGAATATATATTTACACATTAATTATAATTGAATTCAAATCACCAATATATAAGCCATATCTGCTAAAACATAATAGATCAAATCCTTCATTTATCTGAAAGAAATGTTGGATATCATAAAAGTTAAGTGTACTAGCAAACATTAAATATATTGACTCTATTAACAATGATCAAAAAGAG
Source organism: Colobus angolensis palliatus (assembly GCF_000951035.1). Lineage (NCBI taxonomy): Eukaryota > Metazoa > Chordata > Mammalia > Primates > Cercopithecidae > Colobus > Colobus angolensis. The sequence continues at coordinate 2,942,781 of NW_012113919.1, forward strand.
AAGTCTTCATAAATTGAAATTATTCCTTTGGGAAAAAATATTTTAACTGTCATGTAACTGAAAGCATTGTTGTTCACTTTTTTATTCTAAGATAGAAGTATTTGCAGAAAAAACAATCTTTCTTTAGTAAATTGCAGTGCCAAGTACAATTTAAAATTATATAAAATTAATGGTATTATGCTGGTATTCCTTTACTTCCCATACCTCTTTTCAAATTCTGAAGAAATTTTACCCTTAAGGGATTTAAAAATCAAATAAAAAGCCTTCATTCTTACACTGTTATTCAAAATTGTATCTCTGATTCTTTGTCTCTTTAGTGATAAACTATTTATATTTCTGTTGAGTCTACAATGAATAATAATTGTTGAGTATCTCAATACTTTTCATTTTGAAGTAGGGATCTACTGATTATTGACCAGCAGAGGAGAGATAGATTGTAGGTCATAGCCAACTACTCGCAATTGCCCATTACTTATCTATCGGCTTGCCTTCAGCAAAATTTAGTCAAGCGTTTCTTCTTCCCACATGTACCTAGACTTTGGTTTGCCCCTCAGCTTGAGCAAAAATTATGTTGCAGAACATCCACCCTTTCCAGCTCATCCTGAGAAACAATTTAAATACAATGGTGGAAGATTCTGTTAGGCATCCCTGATAATGCCATCTGGTTCACCTGTACCAACTACAAAATTTCCTACAAAGTTCCTGAAAGCCCTGCTTATACAAGAAAAGTATTTATTTGGTATGATTTTGAAACTTCGTAGATCTTGTGGTCAGAGGATTCTCTGTATTGTGATAGTGAAATGGTTTGACTGTATCCCCACCCAAATCGCACCTTGAATTCCTAAGTGTTGGGGGAGGGACCCAGTGGGAGGTAATGGAATCGTGGGGGCAAGTCTTTCCTCTGCTGTTCTCATGATAGTGAATAAGTCTCGCGAGATTTGATGGCTTTATAAGGTGTGATTTCCCCACACAAGCTCTCTTTTGCGTGCCACCATCCATATAAGATGCGACTTGCTCCTACTTGCCTTCCACCATGATTTTGAGGCTTCCTCAATCATGTGGAACTGTAAGACCATTAAACTTATTTCTTTATTAAATTGCCCAATCTTGGGTATGATTAAGATCAGAGGCATGAAAACGGACTAATAAACTGTTACCAGTACAGTGAGGTGCTGCTGTAGATACCTGAAAATTTGGAAGTGACTTTAGAACTGGGTAACAGGCAAGAGTTGGAAAAGTTTGGAGGGCTCAGAAGAAGACAGGAAAATGTCAGAAAGTTTGGTACTTCCTGTAGACTTGTTGAATGGCTTTGCCCAAAATGCTGATAGCGATATGGATGATAAAGTCCAGGCTGAGATGATCTCACATGGAAATAAGGAGTTTGTTGAGAACTGGAGCAATGGTGACTCTTACGATGTTTTAGTAAAGAGACTGGCAGCATTTTGCCTCTGCCCTAGAGATATGTGGAACCTTGAGCTTGAGAGAGATGATTTAGGGTATCTGGTGGAAGAAATTTCTACTCAGCAAAGCATTTAAGAGGTGATTTAGATGCTGTTAAAGGCATTCCATTTTATAAGGGAAACACAGCATAAAAGTTCAAAAAAAATGCAGCCTGACAATGCAATAGAAAAGAAAATCCGATTTTCTGAGAAAAAATCCAAGCTGGCCACAGAAATTAGCATAAGTAATGAGGGGATGAATGTTAATCCCCAAGACGATGCAGAAAATATCTCAAGGGCATATCAGAGGTCTTCATGGCAGCCCCTCCCATTGCAGGCCCAGATACCTAGGAGGAAAAAGTGGTTTTGTGGGCCAGGCCCAGGATCCCCCTGCTGTGTGTAGCCTATGGACATGGTTCCCTGCATCCCAGCCACTCAAATCTTGGCTAAAAGGGGCCAACATAGAGCTTGGGCTGTGGCTTTAAGGGTGAAAACCTTAAGCTTTGGCAGCTTCCACATGGTCTTGAGCCTGCCAGTACACAGAAGTTAATAATTGGGATTTGAGAACCTCTGCCTAGAGTTCAGAAGATATATGGAAATGCCTGGATGTCCAGGAAGAAGTTTGTTGCAGATGCAGAGCCCTCATGGAGAACATCTGCTATGGTTGTGCAGGAGAGAAATGTGGAGTCAGAGCCCCAACATAGTTCCTAGTGGAGCTGTGAGAAGAGGGCCACCGTCGTCCAAACCCCAGATTGGTAGATGCACTGACAGCTTGCACTGTGCACCTTGAAAATCTACAGATGCTCAATGCCAGTCCCTGAAAGCAGCCAGGAGTGGTCTATACCCTGCAAAGCTACAAGGTTGGAGCATCCCAAGGCTGTGGGAGCCCACTTCTTGCCTCAGCATGACCTGAATGTGAATGCTTTGACTTGGAGTCAAAGCAGATCATTTTGGAGCTTTAAGATTTGACTGCTCCACTGATTTTGGACTTGCGTGGGGCCTGTAGTTCCTTTGTTCAGGCCAATTTCTCCCATTTGGAAGGGCTTATTTACCCAATGCCTGTACTTCCATTATATCTAAGACATAACTAACTTACTTTTGATTTTACAGGCTCCTAGGCAGAAGGGACTTGCCTTGTCTCAAATGAGGGTATGTATGGACTGTGAACTTTTGAGTTAATGCTGAAATGAGTTAAGAATTTGGGGGACTGTTGGGAAGGCATGGTGGGTTTTGAAATGTGAGTACATGAGATTTGGGAGGGACCAGGGGTGGAATATTTTTCTACTGTTTCCCCATCCAAATCTCATTTCGAATTTCCCCGTGTTATGGGAGGGACCCAGTGGTAGGTAACTGAACCATGGGTGCAGGTCTTTCCTATGCTGTTCTCATGATAGTGAATAAGTTTCACGAGGTCTGATGGCTTTATATGATGGAGTTTCCCTACACAAGCTTGCTCTTCACCTGCTACCATCTATATAAAACATGACTTGCTCCTCCTTGCCTTCTGCCATGATTGTGAGGCTTCCTCAGTCATGCAGAACTGTGAGACAATTAAACCTCTTTCTTTGTAAATTTCTCAGTCTTGGGTATGTCTTTATCCACAGCATGAAAAAGAACTAATACAAATAGTCTTTTTGAATAAAGTTTCTCTCTAATCCAGACTTTCTAATTTTTTTTGATAACTAGGAACTCTAATTTAGGGGAAAAAAGGAAGCTAAAAATATTTATGTATATGAGAGGGATGAAAAGAAACTCTACAAAAGAAAAAAATGTGTGTGTACCCATAAAAAGATACATATCTAATGTATGCATACATAACATATGAAAAGATAATATATATGTGTGCATATGTATGCATGCACACAGAGATATATGCAGAGAGAGAACAGGAGAGCAAGGGAGAGAATAAAATCTCAAAGGGCTAAATTTTAATTGAAGACTTTAGGGAAATGTCAATGTGAATGTTTCATAAGTAAAAATATTGCATTCTCTATGCTTAACATGTATTAATTATATGCTCAAAAAAACTCTATGCAATATCGATTATTATCTCATTTTTATAACATATTGAGTAAAATCAGGAATAGAGAGGTTAAGTAACTTGCCCAGTTATATTTTTGAAATAGGTTGGGATCTGAACCTTAGCCTCCTGGCTTAGGATCTTTCCTCCTAAAAATCACATTTTCTACAATATTCTATTGGGGATTTGAAAATGTACGTTTTAATCACCAGAACTTGGCAAATGATTATTTCTAAAAAAGTACACATAAAAATGGAAGCTAATTATCAATCGAGTGCTTCAGAAACACTGTAAACTTTGTCTCAAGGAAAGTAAGGGAATTTTGTAGTTGCATGCAGCTTTCATTTTAAAAGGGAAACACAATTATCTAGCATGATTATATCTACTTTTTTGCCAATTCTTTTAGGAACAGAGTTACTTTCTTAACATGATTCTAGGTTTCTGTATTGTCCTATGATTATCTATTGCCACATGTATAATACGTATGTAAGTTATTAATAAATATATCTTTAATTTGCTTGGGCACTAATTCTTTTGAAATAACAACAAAAACTGCTCTATTTAAAATTGGGACTCAGGAAAAATAACAATGTTCACAGGAGCAGATGCTTCCATCTCATTCTTAATCCCTTGATAAGTGAATTCAAATGCTCCTGACTCCCTGAAATTCCAAAAATAATTAGTAAAAAAAGTGCTTGGAAAAACATCCAACTTTGATAAAATCATAATCTTTTTCTTCAAATAAATCTGACTAAGGCTGGATCTGAACAACAACTGGCAATCAGTGACACATTCTGTATTTTCATAACTTAAAATGATGTCAACCCTTTTTGTAACCAAATTTTAAAAATAGTATTTCAAAATAGCAGGCATTTATCTGGTACTATTTGTTTTGTAGGTTTTAGTTTAGAAAGTCAAACTGAAATACTAAAAGTTGTCTCATGTATCCATGTCAAGAGATCACCAAACAGGCTTTGTGTGAGCAACAAGGCTGTTTATTTCACCTGGGTGCAGGTGGGCTGAGTCCGAAAAGACAGTCAGCAAGCATGGTGGGATTATCATTAGTTCTTAAAGGTTTTGGGATAGATGGTGGAGTTAGGAGCAATGCTTTGTGGGCAGTGGGTGGATCTCATGAAGTACATTCTCCATGCTGGGGAGAATTACAAAGAACGTTCTTAAGGGTGGGGGAGATTACAAAGAAACTTCTTAAGGGTGGGGGAGATTACAAAGAATCTTCTTAAGTGTGGGGGAAATTATAAAGTACATTGATCAATTAGAGTGGGGCAGAAACAAATCACAATGGTGGAATGTCATCAGTTAAGGCTATTTTCACTTATTTGATGGATCTTCAGTTGCTTCAGGCCATCTGGATGTATACGTGCAGGTCACAGGGGATGTGATGTCTTAGCTTGGGCTCAGAGGACTGACATTCCTGTCTTCTTATATTAATAAGAAAAGCAAAACAAAATAATGAAGTATTGGAACGGTGAAAAATTTTGCGGGTGGTATGGAGAGATAATGGGTGATGTTTCTCAGGGCTGCTTCGAGCGGGATTAGGGCGGTGTGGAAATCTACAGAGAGATTCAACTGAAGAAAGATTTTGGAGTAAGGGGAGATATTGTGGGGTTGTTAGAAGGAGCATTTGTTGCATAGAATGATTGGTGATGGCCTGGATGCAGTTTTGTATGAATTGGGAAACTAAATGAAAGACACAAGGTCCACATAAGGAGAAAAACAGGAATTAAAGGACTAAGAATTGGGAGTACCCAGGACATCCAATTAAAGAGAGTCCAAGGGGGTTTAGCACACTTATTTGCTTGGTTGGAGAGTTTTTGGGCTCTATCCTTGAGTATTGTTTTTATGTTGTCATATACCGGGCCAGATTTGTTTAAGTAGAAACAACACTCTTCGTTTAAAAACATACAGAGTCCCCCCCTCTTTTTTTTAGCAGTAAGTCAGGGCCTCAGCGATTTTGGAGGAAAGAGAAACTCAAAACTATCAATTGTTGTTAAAGAAGGATTGGAAACGGCTAGGAGACAGTGAGTTTGATGATGTGGTGTAGATAGCTGGGGAGAGGTAGAAGGTGGCATAAGAACGGGAACCAGAATTAGAGTGAGTATAAAAGTAAAGAATAGGACTTCACCAGGGTGAAAGTATTGGAGGATACCTTGCCACTGAAGATCTATCCACTTCAAGAGAGACTTAAAGGTGGCAATTCGAGGTAAAACCAGGAACCACTAAATACCAAGAGCCTGAGAAATGGCTGGGGTGATTTGACTAATGAAGGCCAATCCATTATCAGACTGTATAGAGATGGGAGAATGGTAAGGGGTATGAAGGTTTCACTGAATACCAAGAAACTGAGAAAGGGCTTGGATGATTTGACTAGTAAAGGCCAGTCTGTTATCAGACTGTATAGAGGTGGGAAGGCCAAATGGAGGAATTATGTCTGACAGAAGGGAAGAAATGACCACGGTGACCTTCTCAGATCCTGTGGGAAAGGCCTCTACCCATCCAGTGAAAGTGTCTATCCAGACCAAGAGGTATTTTAGTTTCCTGACTCGAGGCATGTGAGTAAAGTCAATTTGCCAGTCCTGGGCAGGGGCAAATCACCGAACTTGATGTGTAGGGAAGGGAGGGGGCCTGAACAGTCCCTGAGGAGTAGTAGAATAGCAAATGGAACACTGAGAAGTGATTTCCTTGAGGATAGATTTCCATGATGGAAAGGAAATGAGAGGTTCTAAGAGGCAGGCTAGTGGCTTATAACCTACATGGAAGAGGTTATGAAACGACGACAGAATAGAATGGGCTTGTGAGGCTGGAAGGAGATATTTTTCCTTGGTCCAAGAACCTTTTGCCTTGTGTGAGAAGAGATTCATAGATGGAAGTTTCAGTGGGGAAGTAGGTGGGAGTGGCCAGATGAGAAGGAGAAAAACTGGCTGAGAGGGACAGAAGTTGGAACTCTAAGCTGCTTCTTTAGCTACCTTATCAGCATAAGTGTTTCCCTGAGCGATGGGATCTGATGCCTTTTGATGGCTCTTGCAGTGAATGACTCCAGCTTCCTTTGAAGTAAAGTGGCCTTGAGAAGAGTTTTTATTAAAGAGGTGTTAATGATGGAGGACCCTTGCAGAGTGAGGAAACCTCTTTCAGCCCTTATAACAGCATGGTGGTGCAGGATATGGAAGGCTTATTTAAAGTCTGTATAAAGATTGATGCATAATTCCTTTGCAAGAGTGAGGGCTCGAGTTAAGGCAATGAGTTCAGCTTGCTGAGAGGTAGTGGAGGGGGGCAGAGCAGTAGCCTCAATGGTAGGTGTGGAAGATACTAGAGCATAGCCTGCCTTTGCTGTTGTGTGGCAATTAGGCCTGGCAGAACTGCCATCAACAAACCAGATGTGATCAGGGTAAGAAATGGGAAAGAAGGAAATATGGAGAAATGGAGTGAACGCCAAGTGTATCAGAAAGATACAGTCATGGGGGTCAGGTGTGGTATCAGGAATTATGTGGGAGGCTGGATGGAAGTCCAGGCCAGGAACAATGGTAACCGTGGGAGACTCAACAAAGGGTGAGTACAGCTGAAGGAGCTGGGGGGCAGAAAATATACAAATCAAGTGTGAGGAGGGAAATAGATTTTGGAAGTTGTGAGTAAGTGGAACATAGCTTGTGATTTTGAGGGCCTCTAAAAGTATTAAAGCAGCGGCAGCTGCCACACACAGACGTGAAGGCTAGACTAAAATAGTAAGATCAAATTGTTTGGATAAAAAGGCTACAAGGTGTAGTTCCAGTTCTTGTGTAAGAATTCTGACTGCACAGCCCTGCACTTTGGCTGTATGTAACGTAAAAGGGTTGGGATGAGTTAGGGAGAGCTAGTGTGGGGACAGCTTCTAGGGCTGTTTTTAAGGAACAGAAAGGAATGGCAAAAGGATTTAGGATCTGTGGGGTCAGCTAGGTTTCCTTTTGTGAGTTTATATAATGGTTTAGTCAGGATGGTAAAACTAGGTATCCAAAGGCAGAAGTACCTAACCATGCCTAGGAAAGAAAGGAGTTGTTGTTTGTAGAAGGGGTTGGGGTTTGGGAAATTAGCCTGACACAATCAGCAGGGAGAGCACGTGTGTTTTCATGAGAATTACACCGAGATAGGTAACAGATGAGGAAGAAATTTGGGCTTGACTGAAGTAATGGGGGCTGTCTGTGAAGCCTTGCAGCAGTACAGCCCAGGTAATTTGCTGAGCCTAATGGGTGTCAGGGTCAGTCCAAGTGAAAGCAAAGAGAGGCTGGGATGAAGGGTGCAAGGAATAGTAAAGAAAGCCTGTTTGAGATCCAGAACAGAATAATGGGTTGTGGAGGGAGGTACTGAAGATAGGAGAGTATATGGGTTTGGCCCACGGGGTGGATAGGCAAGACAATTTGGTTGATAAGGCGCAGATCCTGAACTAACCTGTAAGACTTGTCTGGTTTTTGGACAGGTAAAATGGGGGAATTGTAAGGAGAGTTTATAGGCTTTAAAAGGCTACGCTGTAACAGGCGAGTGATAACAGGCTTTAATCCTTTTAAAGCGTGCTGTGGGTAGGATATTGGCATTGAGTGGGGTAAGGGTGATTAGGTTTTAATGGGATAGTAATGGGCATGTGATTGGTTGCCAGGGAGGCAGTAGAGGTGTCCCATACCTGTGGATTAAGGTGGGAGATACAAGGGGAGGATGCAAAGGAGGCTTTGACCTGGGTTTGAAAAGGACTTCAGTGAGGTGTGGCTGTAGCCCAGGAATAGTTAGGCAAGCAGATAATTTAGTTAAAATGTCTCAACCTAATAAGGGAACTGGTCAAGTGGGGATAACTAAAAAGGAGCGTATAAAAGAATATTGTCCAAGTTGACACTAGAGATGGGGAGTTTTAAGAGGTTTAGAAGCCTGGCCGTCAATACCCACAACAGTTATGGAGGCAAGGGAACTGGCCCTTGAAAAGAAGGTAATGTGGAGTGGGTAGCCTCCATATTGATTAAGAAGGGATGGACTTACCCTCCACTGTGAGAGCTACCCAAAGCTCGGCATCCCTGATGGTCTAGGGGGCTTCTGAGGCGATGTGGCAGCGTTGGTCTTCAGTCACTAAGCCGAGAAGATCTGGGAAGGAGTCAGCCAGAGAGCCTTGGGCCAGAGTTCTAGGGGTCTGGGAGTGGCTGCCAGGTGAGTTGAACAGTCCCGATTTCCAGTGGGGTCCTGCACAGATGGGACATGGCTTAGGGAGGAATCCTGGACTGCAGGCATTCCTCGGCCCAGTGGCCAGATTTCCTGCACTTGGAACAAGATCCCGGGGCAGGTGGTCCTGGAGGAATGCCTGGCCGCTGCGGTTCAGACATTTGGAGTTCTTGTGTGCTGGAGATGTGTCTGTGGTTTGTCTCACAGTGGAGGCAACGAATTGCAACTCAGAAGTACATTTCCACTTGGCTGCCTCTACTCTGTTATTATACACCTTGAAGGCGAGTCCTGTTGTGGTGTTGAGGGCCGGAATCTAATTTCTGGAGATTTTTCTAATATCGGGAGTGGACTGGGTAACAAAGTGCATATTGAGGATAAGACGGCCTTCTGGCCCCTCCAGGTCTGGGGCAGTAAAGCGTCTAAGCGTTGTTGCCAAATGGGCCATGAACTGGATGGGGTTTTTACGTTTGATGAAAAAGAGCCTAAATGCTAACTGATTTGGGAGAGGTTGGATAAAGAAAAAAGGAGCGTTAACCTTGACTTTGCCTTTAGCTCCAGCCACCACTTTAAGAGGAAATTATTGGGCAAGAGGCAGAGGGCTGGTTGTGGAATGAAATTGTAAGCCAGACTAGGTGTGAGGAGGGGAGGTGATAGAAAGATTATAGGGTAGGGGAGCAGAGGCTGAGGAAGAATTGGAACCTGGCTTGGCCTGGTGAGGAGCAGTCTGGGGAGAAGGGGAGAGGTCAGATGAGTCCATAGAAAAGGAGGATTGAAATGACTCAGAGCTTGGGGTGGAGACTGAAGGAACAGACAGGAGACAAAGAAGAAAGGTTTTGTATGAGTCGCATTGGGAGCAGAGACTGGGAGGGACCAATGTTTTTGAAATATGATTCCTGAGACTTTCTCTCAAAAATGATCCTTTGCTTGATCCACGGTCCAAGAATTGCAATTTTAGAAAGCATAAAAAAAGAGTCTAATATTTTAGTATTGTTTGAAAGCAACTGCCCTAATACACTCAATAAAAGTAAGCTTTTGTTCCCAGTCATTGTACAGTAATTTAGTACTTACTACTCTATTTCCCATACCCCTCAACCATTGCTGGCTACGTCCTGGGTTACTGATCTCTTTGTCACTGACCACAAGATAAAACTTTATAATGAAATCTTATTCCTGCTGCATAGTTTTCAAGATAAAAGTTAATGAATGAAGAGTACTTTCCTTTAAGTTCCTTTTTTTTTCCCCCCCACATAGTACAACCTTAAAAAACTGCATGGCTATATAAGCCATTACTGCATCACTTGATAGTTAGCTAATGGGAATTGCACTATTTGCATGCAGCCTTTAATTGTTTGTCCCCATATGACAAGCATAAAGAAAAACCAAAAATATAAAATAATCAAAACAAGCACCAACATTTTGACTTTTTTTTTTTTTTTTTTGAGAAATGATCTTGCTCTGTCACCAAGGCTGAAGTGCAGTGGCATGATGCAAGCTTACTGCAGCCTCAAAGCCTGGGCTCAAGTGATTCTCCAACCTCAGTCTCCTGAGTAGCTGGGACTATAGATGAGCACCACCTTTCCCAGTTAAATTCTTACCTTTTAACAGGAGGTCATGACGCAAACTTATTTTAATGTTAATCCTTGACTCCCTGAAATAAGTACCACCATCTCAGAGGAAAACAACTCTTTCAAGATCCAAAATACAATGTCACCTCTTTTACTCGAGTCCCTAACCGAATAATTAGACTTACTTTATGCAACAGACTGAATGTTTGTGTTCCATAAAACTTCAGGGGATTAAATACTAACCCATAATGTGACGGTACTAGGAAGTGGGGCCTTTGGGAAGTAAACTTGTAAAGGAGGCCCAGAAACTTCTCTCAACCCTTCTAATACGTGGGAACACAGTGCAAAAAAAAGAAAAAAAACAAATACGTTCCTCCATGAATGTAGAAGCTGCCCCTCACCAAACGCCAGATCTACCAGTGCTTTGGTTTTGGACTTCTCAGCCTCCAGAACTGTGAGAAATAAATTTATCTTTAGCTACCAACAGCATTCTATTACAGTAGCCTGAATGAATGAAGCCACTTTAATCACTATTTTTATGTCATATTAATAATTCCAGGAGATAGGCAAACACAGAAGGTGGAATGGGGCAAAAGATGCTGAGTAAAGGACCTTGACCAAAGTTAAAGAGGGAGAAAAAAGTAGAGCTGGATTTTGACCCCAAGCAGTTTAGTTCCCATATATGCCTCCCACAAAGAAATAGGTGCATTTCCTTTAAGTGAAACTTAAGTCCTACCAACAAGGTGATAGTATGTCAACTTTTAATCTCACTGGCAAGCATGTTTTTATATTTTCATTTGTCTATATATACACCAGGACTCATTATTGTATAGTCCTAATTATGCATCATTTAATATAAAAAGTCATTTTCTGTTATCTTTGAACACAAAATGGCTATTGTTGTGTAAATTTTATTTTAATGATGGACATGTTTAAACTAATTTCAGAGACTTTAGATTAAAATAGGCAGTCTCTATATAATTGAATTTGTGCTATAAATCTTCCCTTATCTTGACACATTCAAGATACCATTGGTTTTCTCTTAGCTGTCTTTTTTGGACTTCTTTGGAAAAAAATATTGCTCATCATATTATAGCTCCTGGTGATTTTTCTTGAGAACATGTAGTTTATAATAAGATAACACAAAACTCTTAGGAGGATTTATGAACTTTGTTTTCCATGATTGCTTAGCTATATACATTTATGAGGTACCAATAACCAGGAGCAATTTCAGAACTTAGGAAGTAAATAATTGTTTTAGAATTTAGGTTTAATAATACAACTAATTTTTCCTTTTTAAGTTTTAGTTGACATGTAATTATGGTACATATTTATAAAATATAGAGTAATATTTTGATACATGTATACAATGTGAAATAATAAAATTATAATAATTAGCGTTTCTATTACCTCAAATACATATTATTTCTTTGTGTTACAAACATTCAATATACTCTCTTCTAGCTTTTTGAAGATATAAAATAAATTATACATAACCACGTGTACCCTGAAGTGCTGTAGATCACTAGACCTCATTTCTCCTATCTGGCTATAATTTTCTATCTGTTAATCAGCCTCTCCATATCCTCCCTTGTCCTGAGTATTCCCCTCCCCTAACTTTCCTCGGGCTTTTTTAGTTCATACATATGAGTGAGAACATGCGCATTTATATTTTTGTGCCTAACCTGTTTTATCTAAAATACTCTACAGGTTTGCCTATGTTGTCATAAATGATGGTATTTCATTAACTTTTATGGCTGAATAGTATTCCACTGAGCATATATAACACATTTTTTTAAAATTATACTTTAAGTTCTAGGGTACATGTGCACAATGTGCAGGTTTGTTACATATGTACACATATGCCATGCTGGTGTGCTGCACCCATTAACTCATCATTTACATTAGATATATCTCCTAAAGCTTATCCCTTCCCCCTCCCCCCACCCCACGGCAAACCCCAATGTGTGATGTTCCCCACCCTGTGTCCAAGTGTTCTCATTGTTCAATTACCACCTAAGAAGCTGGAAACCATCATTCTGAGCGAACTATTGCAAGGACAGCAAACGAAATACCACATTTTCTTAATTCATTTATTCATTGATAGATATTTAGGTTAAATCCATATCTTAGCTATTGTTAATAGTGCTGTGATAAACATGGGGGTGCACATATCCTTTGATATACTGATTTCCTTTCCTTTGGATAAATACCTAGCAGTGGGATTGCTAGATTGTATAATAGTTCTATTTTTAGTTTTTTAAAAGAAATCTCCATATTATTTTCCATAATTGTTATTCTAATTTACATTTCTATCAACAGTAAATAGGAATTCCCATTGTTCTTCATCCTTGCCAGCATTCATTAGCTTTTGTCTTTTTGACAATAGCCATTCTAAACAGGGTAAGATGACATCTCATTTGGATCTGGTTTGCATTCATGCCTTTCACCACTCTTATTCAATATAATACTAGAAATCCTAGCCAGGTAAATTAGGCAAGTGAAAGAAATAAAGGGCATCCAAATTGGAAAAGATGCAGGCAAATCTTTCCTCTTTACAGATGACATGCTCTTATGTATAGAAAAACTTAAGACTGTTCCAGAAATCTCTCAAAACTGATAAACAAATTCAGTAAAATTGCAGGACAAAAAATTAATTGATAAAATAATCAGTAGTACTTCTATACACTAATTGCAAAGTAGCTGAATAAGAAATCATGCTCAATAAGAAAGCAATCTTATTTAAAATAGCCACACAAAAAGTAAATAAAATACTTGGGAATAAATTTAACTAAGGAGGTGAAAGATTTCTGTAAAGGGAAACTATAAAACACAGATAAAAGAAATTGAAGAGGACAAAAACAAATAGAAAGCCATCTCATGCACATAGATGGAAAGAATTAATACCGTCTTAAAGTTTAGGATAATTAGTTGAATCAATAAATTTGTTTCTCTCAAAGCTAGAGAAAAGATGGCCTTTTCAATTTGCCTTTAGAATTACAGTAAGTTGAGGACTCAGTTTCTCAAAATATATTCCATAGACAGATTACACTAGAATTATCTGTGATGTTGTAAAAGTTACAGATTCCAGGCACCAAACCCAGATTTCCTGCATCTGAGTCTCTGGAGTTTGGTCTAGCTATTTGTATTTTAAGGAAGCACCTCAAATGTTTGGTCAGTATTAAAATTTAGGGACCACATATATACAGAACGTATAAACAAATGATTCTGGATTCAGAAGATTCATTCAAAAATAATTATTGTATGTGCTTATTAAGTCAGAGAAAATCATTTTAATGCAATAATTTTAGTAGTTACAAAAGTAGCTTTTGCAATTCTGCAGATGTAAAGAATTTGTACTATGTGTTCAGGGCAAACACGAGAAATAATTTAAGAAAAATATAGATTTCCTGTGATTAGCAGGACATAGGTACAGAGTTTTGAAAATTAGAGAAGTTACAGGCTATTGTTTCCACTGGCTCATCAATGTCTGAGAGTTCAGTTTGCAGAGCTGGTATAGCATCAGACTATCTGGTTTCCACAACACACAGATTTCCTCAGAATCCAGGAAAAAGATAAGAAGAAGAATATCTTCAATAATACTCTTTATACAGTATTTCTAATCCTCACAGTAACCTGTAAACCCATACTCATAATATATGCAAGAACTGAGATTGTAATCACAGTGAGTAGGATGTCAAATCCCTTATTCTTATTCTTTCTACTACTTTAAGCTCTCTTCTGGAGTATGGGAAAAAAGTAGCTACAGATCACATGATTCTGTTCTGTTTTGCTTGTGTATCTTATACATGGATCTGCCATGACTCTCGCCAATGGAACTTGGCATTGGGTCAGAGCTATCTTTCCTCAAAGTGAGCTTTAGGGCTAAGTTTCTCTGATAATCACCTTCCTTTCATCAGCCAAAACCTTAATGTGCCAGCACATCCCACTATTGATCTCCTCACATCTCTTCAGCTCTCAGACTTTACTATGTGAACATCAGGTAAGCAATCTTCCTTGTGATCTCAGTTGATCTAGGTACACTCTCTATCTCCTCTTCTTTCACCTATAAACCAATCTGCAAACTTGATGGCACTTTTCATTGAGGGCTTTCTTGTGATGGCTGTTTGTTTCCTATATCCCTATGATTCTCAGTGCAGGAGGGAGGCTTGATAAACTGTGTGATCCTCATTTACTCAAATAGACTTTTGGCATCCATTTTTTCCTATTAATAAATGTGTTGAGATTTCTACAGTTTATCAATGAAGGCAAGTATGTTAGCATTCTCTACCAACATATGGGGGAATTTCTTCTCATTTATTAAATAGCAGTAATAGATAATTAAAGAACAGAAATGAAAGAAAGAAAGAGAGAGAGAGCAAGAGAAAGCTTTGCCACTTGATTTAAAGCATTGCTTTCTTTTGCATGTTTTATCCTGGTGATTTCAGTATACAAGGGATAACCTGTAAAACTCAGATCTTTTCAATATTCAATTTTTTCATGCACAAAGATTTTTCCCCAAGATTCAAATAAGAAAACATACCAAAAGTCATAACTTGGATTTTACCAGTTGTCTTGCTTCCATCTTCAAGACATGTTTGCTCTTGGAAACATTCCACTCTACATATAAACATTTAGCTTTCAATCTGTTTCCACTCAATTTTTCCACTTCAACTGTTCTGCAACCTTGTTCAGACTACTCCACTTTCACTACATACATTCATTTGCTGCATATCTCTCATCATTAATCTCAGATTTCTTGGTCTATCATTTCAGAAATATCTTTCCATTAATCCAAACTCTAACCACTCTTTCCTTTTGTTTCACAACTTGAACAAGTTCCAATTCCTGAATGAATTCAACTTTCTGTTTTGTCCATTCTTAAAGCAGAGTAACCTGGTGCTGCTAGAGAAAGTCAGACAACTACCAGTGTGGACGTATGAGTGGATTCATTATAACTAGATTATTGCCACTCCAAATAATCTATTAATTTTCTCTGAATATCCATGAATATTTCCAACTCCTTTTTTTACTGTTACATACCTACAAAATAGTAATAATCTGATTGAAATTTACTCATTTTTACAAATTATACAAAGTATTTCTAATTCACTTAGCAAAAAAGATAGCCCTATTTTTGTTCAAATATCTACCCCAGTGTTTTAGATTTTATTACTAACAATTATGTTTTAATTTCTCTTAAAATATGATATATTCAAACTCTCCCGCTCTACTGGTTCTTTCTCACATTTTTAAAAATTAAAAGCAAGGAACCACAAAGAAACTAATTGAGGTTTTGTGGTGTACATTAGATTTCAAGAACATAGAGCTTCCAAGGTTATTAATTATGGGGCTCTTCTTAGTCTATGTCTCCATGTATTTGATAATCTAGAAATACATTGTTGAACCTAATTCATTCCACAAAATTTTCTGATTGAAGTTAGCTAGAGAATCTTGTAATTTTATTAAAATATAGATTGAAGTCCAGCACAGAGAACTCTTATTCAAATAGAAGTCAAGAAGGAAAATTCAACATAATATTAGCAACATTTTATATAATGCCTATGATATGTTAATATTAAACCAATTGTCTTGAATGGATTATCTCATTTCATCTTAATGAGAAATAATTCTTACCACATTCTCAAATTCAAGTTACTTAAATTAAAAAATGGAGGAGGAAATGTGGAGAACACATGAGGACATGAGAACATTCAAAAATAATGAGAAGTCAAACCAATGTGGGAGTAGTAGGAATAGTATACTGGGTAAAAACTGATAAAACTTCAACTAAATTATTAGTGATTATTATTAGCGATTAAAGTCCTCTTGTATATTATGTATACTACTTTCTCAAGGAAAATAAAATAAGAAATAATCTAAGATTTTCACTTCCTAAAGGCAAACAAATTGATTTTGAACTGACTTAATGGAACTGGAAGTTTGTGTCAATAGCATCACAGATATCAACATACTTAATTATTATTTCTGTGACTTTAATAATAATTTTTCAAAAATGCCAAACTTTTACATAATAAATTGTATTTTTTAAACTTTCTTCTTATCGTGACCACAGTGCAAATCTATTCTGTACAACTAAGGACCACTTAATTTTTGTTGTTTTAAGAAAACAAACTATCCTTATCCATGAAAGTTTTTTAAAGAAGGACTAATGCAGAAAATTAAAAGAAAACATTTGCAAAATTGCATTTTCCTTTATCTTAATGATTAACACAGGCTCACACACATCATCAGAGTTTTAAGCACCTAAACTTTCTAAAACCAATTTAGTCTCTTTTAGTAATATGCATACTGAGTAAGAACAATGCACACTGAATTTTCTATGAATTAGAAATCAGTGCTGCATATGCTGTGCTTAAAAAAATAAGCAGTCATAAAAACAGCTGGAAAAAAATTATGCTTATCCAGCCTTATGAAATGTAGTTGAAAATGAAAGAAATGAGGAAAACACTATTCATAATTTCTTTTAGACACAAAAGAATCATAAAAAGGCCTCCCAAAGGACCAGTACACTCAATTCTCCCTGATGCTAAGGAATAGATTGCAGAAAGAGTCTATAAGAATATAATAACATGACTTGTCAAAGCTGGACTGTTTCTAGTTCTTATAATTTAGTAAAACAAAAAACAAAACAAAACAAAACAAAAAGTCCTTGTTCTGAAATGCAGAGCAAAATTAAAGTTATAATTATATAAAGGACTACACAGTGGCATCTGCAAAATCCCTTATATTACTCCCAAACTTTAATTCCCAGAATTAAACCTGATCTTATTGACTGCCTTATTAGCTGCTGTAAATAGCAAAGCAAAGTATTTTTGTGGGAGGAAATTGGAGGCATCTGAGTACAGGATGAAAAACAGCATTGTGATAATGCATTTTCTCCGTTGTGAATAGTATACTCAGTTCCTAAGTATACAAAAAAGTATGTCAAAAATGTTGATAATAATATCAAAAGGTTATTCTTTTCATAATTAAAATTGAAATATTTAATATTTTTAAGTGTGCATTGGCTAGGAGCATCAGTTCTCATGGTTTATTGCAGAACACAACAGAATATAATGTAATTAATGTTGTTTTGCTTCCTAGTAATTCTATTCTAATTTTTCTAATGTTAAATTAGTTTGTTTTGTTGTTGTTGCTGTTCATTTACACAATGTTAATTGCTCATAACCATTGATTGGCTACATCTTCATTCAACCTGTGTTCATCTAATATTCTAAATTATACCTCAGCAATGAATAATTTAAAAAATCGGGTATACCCAAGTCAATATGGGCATCATATCCCCTTTCAAAAATAGTCATTGGTGGGCCAGGCATGGTGGCTCATGCCTGTGATCCTAGCACTCTGGGAGGCCTAGGCGGGTGGATCACCTGTGGTCAGGAGTTCGAGGCCAGTCTGGCAAGACACATACCAAGGGTTTGTTAGCCCTTGTTTTGATGTATCAAATTTGATTCCACAGGCTCCAATAATTGTAATTCTTCAGATTCTGACAATTTACTAAAATAAATACCAAGAATTGATCAAACAATATTTAGAAATAAAGGAATTTTCAAAGTATTGACAAATTGATGAAGACATATTTAACATAAATAACGATAAATAAAAGCATTTAGAAACCAGCGAGGAAGTATTTTTTCATCAGACAATATTTCACCTACCCAAGAATGACTTATTTCTCTATCATGCTACTAAACTCATTCTTAGAAAAGTCGTCCAGTAGCTCAGTATTGCCACAAAATAAATACTCCTTTAACCTCTTTGTATATTATCTATCAGTGACATTTAAAGTAGAAGATACTTTCTTTGCTTGGGTTTTCTGACATACTGACCTCTCCTTCTTATTTTGTTACACAGGCCTGTTATTGATGATGAAAGCCTGGTATAACTCCCTATTCTCTATTTAGGTTTTTTTCTCAATATTATCAAATCCCATTTTTTCAATGCCCAGATTTATAACTATATCCTCTATCTTGCACTTTAATTTTTAACCAGTTTCATTCATAATCCCTCCACTTGCATTTCTAATTTAGTATCTGAAACCTAACACATTAAAACCATAATCTTGTCCTTTCTTCTAGATCTAACTCATGCATAGCTCTTTTCCACGTCAGTAAGTAGTATCATCAGCCATTCAATGCTTCATCCAAAGTTCAAAATTTACGCATAATTTCCCACTTGTGCCTACATTCTACATCTAATTGATCAGTAAATGCATTTGGTTTCATCGTTAAAAGAATTATTAATCTTTTTCTCTTCAATTCTATTACCATGGCAATAGCCAGTTCACCATCTCTTCCAATAGCTTAGTTCTGATCTCCCTGCTCTCATTGTTGCTGCCCTGATATCCATTCTTCATCAAATCTTAGAATTGAAATGTTAACATAAATTAGAACCTATATCTGTCTTCATTTAAAATCCTCAAAGCCATCTCCCCAATAAAAATGTAATTTCACCTCTTTATAATGATTGCTAAACCTGACATATTCTAAGTCTGCTTAGCCTGTATGATCTCAGATTCATCCCAGGATGTATTATGACACAGACCCTTTAGCTGCCTTATTATTCCTATGTTCAAAGCGTTTGCATTTTTCTTCTCCCTTACTTTACCAAAAGCTTAGTCTTTTTCTCAAATTATGGGAAAAGCCACTAAGATCCAGGATGGAACATAACTTTTGTATGCCAAAAGAAGTGATAAAGAATCCTACAAAAGTGGTGAAAAGTAGCATTTTCCTGAGGGTTCCCAGGTCAATTTTTCAGCATATAATGTTGATATTGAATCTCTTCAGTAAGAAAAAAAAATATTACCTTTTTTTACATTGGTGTATTTATTAAAATTTTTAGGAAACTATATTTAAACATTAAATAAAAATGAAATAGATTGACTCCTATAGATGGAAAGCATATCAGGCTAGTAATCACTTGAGACATTAAGTAGAAAGAAAGAGAAAGTTAGATATTGAAGTAACTTGCCTTTTCCCCATTTATACCCCTTCTCAAGGTAAAGCAAGAAAAAAGAAAAAAAATGCATACAGATTGGAAATGAAGAAGTAATACCAACTTTATTCACAGAGTATTTATATAAACTAAATAGAAACTTTTGTCAAATCTACAAAAATGCCAATAAATATAATGTTGTTTATCATGTTAATAGGGAATGAGATCAAGATAAAACTAAAATTTATTGCAAAGAACATTTAAAAATGGAAATAAAATATATAATTAGAAATACTAGTAAAATTATGTTCTATTTAGCTTGGAGTGGTGCTCTGCACATTTGTAGTCTCAACTAGTTTGGAGGCTGACATAGGAGGATTGCTTGAGCCCAGAAATTTGAGGTCAGCCTAGGCAATAGAACAAGAGCTTCTCTCTCTCTCTCTCTGTGTGTGTGTATGTATATATATATGTGTGTGTGTGTGTGTATATATGTATATATAGAGTATATATATATATAAGTGTATATATACACATATACACACACACACACACACTCTTAAGGATAAGTCTGACTAAGAATAAGCGTAATTAGTGTATACTCAAAAGGCAAACAAAAAAGAGAAATATTGCTGAGTAAAATTAAGGCAGATCTAAAATAGAAGATTGCTGTATTGTGTTCCTACATCAAAAGACTCACCGTACTTGAAATGCCAGTTGTCTCCAAAGCAATCTGTCAGTTCAATGCTGTTCTCACTATTAACTAAGGATGGCTAACATAATCTTATGTTGAGTACAACATTGTGGAAAATAATTTCAGTAGCACGACAGCATATCTTAGTGAATAATAATGTCCATTTCATTCGGACAAATTATCCAGTATCTGTGGTTTAAAGTTCCATGATCTCAGTGAAAATCTCAACCTTCAGCACCTTTGCATCTATAGGTTTAAATTAATATTTATTGCCCTTCTAGAAAAATGAGTAATCCAATAGAGTTAGACAGTTTTGGTATGAGACAAAATGTAGTCTTAACCTAGAATTTGTTTTAACCTAATTATTTTAGGAATATTACTTTTCTTATCTCTGAATGTGTTTGCTGACTGTCTTGACTTCTCCCTTAAATCATTAAGATGTTCATGAAAGTAACTAGAGACTTTATAATCTAGATAAATTGTTATAGTTACTATTATTTTTAATAGTTTTGTCTTTCAGTCTTCATACTAATTTGAGTCATCCACACACCACAATTGCAGTATTTCAGCATTCTGAACATCTATATAATTACTTTTACCAGTGAGTTTTATCCCTTCAGATGTTTTCTTGTTAGGTTTTGCACTCTTTTCTTTCAGATTGAATAAATCTCCCCAGCGTTTCTTTAGTACAAGTTTAGTGGTGATGAATTTTCTCAACTCTTGTTTGTCTGAGAAAATCTTTATCTCCAATTTACGCCTGAAGAACAGCTTTGATGCCTATAGTATTTTTGATTGGCAATTTTTTTTCTTTAAGCATGTTAAAAATGTCATGTCCCTCCCACGTGGCCTGTATAGTTTCCATGAAGAAATCTACTGCCAGGTGTATTGTAACTCCTTTATAAGGTATTTGCTTCTTTTTTTTTTTCCTTGCTGCTTTTAGGATCCCTTCTTTGTTCTTGACCTTTTAATTCCATCATTATATGCCTGAAGGTAGTTTCATTTAAGTTGAATCTGCTTAGCGACCTTTGACCTTTCTGTACTTGCATATTTGTAACTTTTGATATTGTTGGCTGTGTCCCCATCTAAATGCCATCTTGAATTGTGTCTCCCATAATCCCCACGTATTGTTAAAGGAAACTGGTGGGTGGTAATTGAATCATGGAGTTTTTGTCCATGCTGTTCTTGTGATAGTGAATAAGTCTCACAAGATCTGATGGTTTTATAAAGGACAATTCCCCTGCACACTCTCTCTTGCCTGTTGCCATGTTAAGACATGCGTTTGCTCCTCCTTTGTTTTCTGCCATGATGGTGAGGCCTCCCCAGCCATGTGGAACTGTGAGTCCATTAAACCTCTTTTTCTTTTATAAGCTACTCATTGTCAGTTATGTTTTTATTAGTAGCATGAGAACAGGTTAATATACTTTTCTTTAAGTTTGGAAAGTTTTCTATTATTATTCCTTCACATAAGCTTTCTCCCTCTTTCTAGTTCTCTACATCTTCTTGAATGCCAATAACACACTTATTCTTTGATAAATTTCATAGATCCTGTCAGCTATTTTTTTCTTATTTTTTTTTTTCTATTCTGATTGTGTATTTTCAAATAGCCTGTCTCTGAGCTCACTGATCCTTTCTTCTGTTTGATCAGTCTGCTGTTGTGACCCTCTAATGCATTCTTCAGTCTTTTAACTTCAGTTTTAGCTCCAGAATTTTTGTTTTAATTTAAAAATATTTCAATCTATTTGTTAAATTTCTATGATAAATTTCCGAATTGTTCTCTGTGTTTTTTATTTTTATTTTATAAGTTTTGTGTATCTTCCTTAAACAGCTATTTTGAATTCTCTGTCTGAGAGACCACACATCTATATCGCTCTGGGGTCAATCACTGGTACGCTATTTAGTGTATTTGGTGAGGTTGTATTTTCTTGATTATTCTTTTTTTTTTTCAAATTTCTAATTACAGTGTTTATTAAATGTACCAATGTTATCTTACACTATGGTATAAAGCTTCCACTTCTCAACACTTGAGAACATCAGCAATTGGCCTTATATACATTCTGTGTATCTGTGTATCCAGCTATGTTTTCTTCCATTCCTTGTTGAATTATTCCTCCCAGCATCCAACACAGGGCACATTCCATAGTGGTAAAACAGAAAATCTTTGGTAAATGCATTACATAAAGACATGCTGAAAAATTCAAGTAATGAAGTAAACTTGACAGAGTATATATAAAGTACAGTGATAAATGGCCCTCTCAGCATTCTGATTACAATAATATTTTAAATGAAAATACTTTTAAAATCTCAAATATATCAATAATAAGAACCTGAAAAGGTAAGCTAATTGGAAAACTGAAAGGATATTACATTTTTAATGTCAGTATTTTCTGAAATATTACACAATCTTTGTAAGTTTCTAAATTTATTTCACAATGGAGAATGTAAAATAACTTTTTTAGTGTTATGCACCTAATATATCTGTAATAAACATTTCCTGTCATAAAATGATAAGTGCCTCAAGAGGTTATGGAAAAGATAAGTATATCAAATTTATAAAATAAACTTGGATAAGATTTTGGGATTATAGTTGCTAATCATTTCATTGCCACTAAGGATAATAAGAGTGATAAGTAATCATCATTACTTTACATAATTATATTTCATCCATCACTTTTTGGATTGTACCAGAGAGTGGGAAGTAGGAACAAGAGACTACATATTCCATATCTGTGTGTATGGAATATATATGTGCTGATTAGCATAATTTAATTGAATACTTCATTAAACACTAGCTCAAATTTTAAAAGCAATGGTGTCTAATTTCTTTTTTTTGTTTGTTTTTTATGTTTAAAATTTCCCTTTATTGCGTTTTTTTTTTTTTTTTCTTGATTATTCTTGATGGTTGTGGATGCCTGTTGATGTCTGGACTTTAAGGAACTGGGTATTTATTCCAGTCTTCACTGTATGGCCTGCTTGTACCCTTACTTCTTCAGAGGACTTTCCAAGAATCAATGGATTCTAACTGTTAGTGTTTCTAACCCTGTGATTATTACAGCCATATAGCAACAGAGGGCCCTGTTGCTTAGTTTGCTTAGTTTTAGCAAACCAAGCCCAAGTTTGCTAAAACTGTCTCACAGTCTCTATGGTCCCTGACCCAGATGTACCTGGAAAAGACTACACCTAGGGGTATTCCCTGTGTTCCAAGGCAGAGTCCCTTACTCAATTTTCTCTTATTCTCCTAGGCAGAAAATCTCTTTCTCATCTCTGTGCTGCCTGGGGTTGGAAGTTGTGATTCAGGCATACTTGTGGCTACCACAGTTGATGCTGTGCTGAGTTATATCTAAAGCTCATAGCCTCCCAGATCACCAGAGTGCAAGAGCTCACCCAAAGTCTATGGACACCATGGCCTTCCAGCTACTAGAATGTTTTGGGGTCCTGAGACTATTTTAGTCAGATGGTAGTGAAGCACGCTGGGACACAGGTTCAAATTGCTGGGGTGGTGGATTCCCTGCTGGTGCCAGGGAAGGTCTAGAACTTTCATCCATAGACACAGACTTGGAATCAGGGGCCACGGGGATTTTTCTGGTGGTGTGCTTTTCTGTGGTGGGACTGTTGCTGGGCTTCAAAGCAAAGTTGACACACACTTTCTTCTCCTTCCCTTAAGCAGATGGTGTCTTTCTCCACACTTCACAGCTTGGGGATGGGGGAGAGATGGTAAAGGCAATGAGATACTGTTCTTCCTACCCTCTCCAATGCATCCTTTCTTATTATTTTGCTAAAACCAGGTATTGTGATCTCTCAACTGGTGTTCTTATGTCACGTGAAAGTATCTTCTCATGTGAATAGTTGTTCAAATTGATGTTTCTACAGGGGCACAATCACTAGAGAGTCCTGTTCTGCCATCCTCCAGTGAGAAGAATCTCTAGTAAATTATGTCAGCATATTTCAATCCATATCTGCACTATAATAGGTGTACGTTCAATCCATACCTGCACGTATAATAAGTGTACATTTACTGTTCACTTAAGTCATTCATTACTTGTAGAAATAATGCAAGCATCAGAATCCTAATGATTACTTTGTAGTTTAGAGTGCTACAATATGCCAGTGACAATCTCTAAAGCAGGAGGTGATTATTTTACCATTTATATGGATTTGAGGTAAATAGAAGAGTCAATACATTATAAAATGTGTGAATACATGAAGAAATATTTTGGCATAAAAGGAGAAACTGTCTCTAATAAAAATATTCAAAATTATGGAATTATTTGATTTAACATAAAATTAAACATAAACTCTGGAAGTATTATAGTGACATCAAATCATATGTTATGTAAATGACATTAAAGGCAAAGTACTAACAGTGTAATCTGGCAAAATAAAGTGTTTTTTTCCTAAGGTTTTACAGGAATATAAAAGTCTCTACCACTATCAATTATATTTTATATGTCACCAATAAAAAACAAATATTTTTCAAGCATTGTGAAACATTGTATTTATGAGTTAGGCATTGAATTATTGACAGATATGTGACCATTTGAGACAGGAAATCATTGGGTCATTTTCTCATCTATAAAAAACAAGTAACTACTGCAACTGCTAACCAAGCTTTAGTGAATGTTATAGCTGGAACACTAATAATTTAAATGACTAAAATGATTGCAAATTTCAGCTAAATCACATTTTATTTGGCTACTTAGGAAATATATAAAACCAACCAGAAGCATCATCATTCATAAAGAAATTTTAAAATACACATATAAGTTTCTTTCTTTGTCCAGAAAGTCTTGAATTTGGCCATAGTATTTAATATCATATCACAAATGGATGTATGATGCTATCCTTTCTTTCTGTCAATGTTCTTATGATTATCTTTTTTGATCAGCTGTTATCACTTTGCTTTATCATCTGCTTTCCTATAGTTAATTTGTAGTTATTACAGTTGATGTTATTATTATTACTACTACTGTTGTTATGGAATGGGCTCTTATCATATGTTAGAAAGCTCACTATATGTTTCTTCAGAATGCACACAGCCTAGAACCAAACTATGTGTCTTTCTGATATAGAGTTTAATTGTATAACCATTCATCTGTGTTACCTCTGTTTAAAGTACGTATGTATTCAAAGAGTAATTTACCTAATGTGTCCAGGAAAATATTATGTAGGAAGTAATATATAATATCTATAAAGATGAGAAAAGTAATACTATTATAGCTCCCTCCTCACTCTCCTCTGCCATCTTCACCCACACACACAAAAATAGCTTTCATGTTATAGGACAATGCTCAGGGTAGAATGATAACTCCAAGGATAAGCCCAAGCAACTCATGGGGTTCACAAGACAAGCAAAACAAATGCAAAAGGCAATTAACATTAATCATTTGCAAAAGGATATACCTTCAATAAACTTTGAACTTTGAACATTCACAGGTTCCAACTAATAAAGGACCACCACTGAGGAAGTGAACATTTTAGCAAGACAGGGCCTGAGAACAATACACTGAGAAATACAAAAGTAGATAAAAAGACACTGGGAAATTCAGGTAAGGCAATAAGTCCACCAATACATAAGGAATGCATTACATATGAGAAAATTTTCTTGCTTTTGGAGCAATTCAAAAAAGAGAAAATGTCTTTAGATAAAAAATGTATAATTAGAGTAACAATGGAATATGCAATCATAAAAGCAATAATAAAAAATTTAAAAATAATGAAAACTGCACTGGCGGAGATGGGGTAGAAATGAAGAAGTGTAATCTCACAGATCTATAGAAGAAATATGAAACATTATAGCCTTCTTATAAAAGTTTGAAAAATATAAAAGCTAATAGAAATATATTTTATATCAATCAATATGATAATTGAATACATTCATAAATAATGGTTAATGCATACCATGGAATATTATGAAAACATTGTATAGTTGGAGCAAATAGGAAGTCGTCAATCGTGTTATCCATTTGAGTTCCCTGGACCACATCGTAAAAAGAAGAATTGTCCTGGGCCACATGTAAAGTACACTAACACTAATGATAGCTGATGAGGTTGAAAAAAAATAAAAAATCACACACACAAAAATCCCACAATGTTTTAAGAAAGCTTATGAAGTTGTGTTGGGCCATATTCAAACTGTCCTGGGTCACATGCAGCTGGAGGCCCATGGGTTGAACAAGCTTGTTATAAAGTGAGTAAAGTTTACATAATGAAATCCCCTTAAAACAAGAGAGAACAATTTTCCAGTATATATGATTATATATTTGTTTATATATTATGAGTTGGGGAAAGTTTTGTGATACAATAGAAATTACTTAATAAATAGGAAGAGCTACTGGTGTCAGAAAGGAACAAGAAAACAGGAGAGATGAGTTATGGTGAAAGACAATTAAAATAAGCATTCAAAACTAAACATAATTATGAACCAGTTAAGTTTCACAGCTTTAATACATCCTATTCCTGGCACAGTCAGTAATTTGTGTTATCCCTAAAATTTCTGAATTTCAGACTCATATACAAGTGTGCTTTTGACTTTCATTTATATGTTTAATAGTAGTCTCACATTTGATATGTTTTAAACAAAACTGTTGATTTTCCAATACAACCCTATTCCTTTCCATCTTTTTCACATCAGGAAATTGCGACATCATTCTTCCAAATTGTATAGCTCCTCTCAGAAAGTCTTCCCTCCTCCACCCTGAATTTATGTACCGATTCTGGTTTCTTTCACTATCTTGTACAGGCAATTATGCAGGTCCACGATGCCGGTTATATTGCACCTAGGCAATTGTAATATCTCCTGGCCTTTCCCCTGGCTTCTAGTCTTCACTTCTTGAGAGTCAATTCTCTAAACCAAGGCAGAGTAATCCTGCTAAAAATTAGTAATATATTACTGTTCTTCTAAGTCCTTGCTGTGGCTTTCAGTCTTATGTAGAGTAATGTCCATAGATTTGTCAACGCTTTGGAAGACCAGCTTACAGATTTCCTCTCTAACCTCCTTTTTTTTTTTTTTCCTGTGGAGACGGAGTCTTGCTCTGTCGCCCAGGTTGGAGTGCAGTGGCGCAATGTCAGCTCACTGCAACCTCCGCTTTCCGGGTTTAAGCAATTCTCCTGCTTCAGCTTCCGGAGTAGTTGGGATTACAGGCGCAAGCCCCCACACCCGGCTAATTTCTTCTGTATTTTAGTAGAGATGGGTTTCCTATGTTGCTCAGGCTGGTCTCAAACGCCTGAGCTCAGGCAATCCGCCCGCCTCGGCCTCCCAGAGTGGTAGGATTACAGGCGTGAGCCACTGCGCCCAGTCTCTAACCTCGTTTCTTAAAGCACTCCTGCTTTCATTCATTTTGGCCCAGCCACTATGGCTTCATTGCAGCTAATGGAATTCATCAAGTACATTTATTCCCACACCAGGCCCTTAATGTTTGCTCATTCCATTTAGTGTATTTTTCCTCCCAATGATCATGTATTGCTACCTCACTCCCTTTAGATCTCTGCTCAAATTTAACTTTATCAAGGTGGATCTCCCTTGTGAATTACATAAAACCTTACACCTTACAGACCTCATCATTCTCTCTACCCTGCGTTATCCCCGTTTCACGTATACCTATACACAAACAAGATAGCAAAATAAATAGACTGATCAATTGATTGATCAATAGATGTCTTGTCTCCCCAGGCAAACCTTTCTCTCAACTACATGTATGAGGCTTTGTTTTTGGTAAAAGATAAGCAAAATATTAGATTTTTTTTTTTTTTTTTTTGAGGCGGAGTCTCGCTCTGTCACCCGGGCTGGAGTGCATGGAGTGCAATGGCCGGATCTGAGCTCACTGCAAGCTCCGCCTCCTGGGTTTATGCCATTCTCCTGCCTCAGCCTCCCGAGTAGCTGGGACTACAGGCGCCCGCCACCTCGCCCGGCTAGTTTTTGTATTTTTAGTAGAGACGGGGTTTCACCGTGATAGCCAGGATGGTCTCGATCTCCTGACCTCGTGATCCGCCCGTCTCGGCCTCCCAAAGTGCTGGGATTACAGGCTTGAACCACCGCGCCCGGCCAGATTTTTTTAAAAAAAATATATTTAATGGTTAAAAATGTTTAATTTCTTATTTTTTTTTTTCCAAACAGTCCTCTTTTTCTGGCTGCCTTATTGTTTTTCACAATGACTGTGAGTCTATAACTATCTCCTCTGACTCCCCAGTGTATGCACACACTCTCTTCATCATCTCACTCTCATGTTTGCAACATTCATTTTCTCTTTTCATTCTCACTGCCACCCCCTTAAGAGAACTATCTCTTGTTATCATTCTTCTAGATTTCATGGACTCCATGTATTTTCCTTTCTTGAACATACGTGTCACAATTTTCCTAACCACTTTGTAAAACCTAGTCAAATGTGTGACATGCAGCACTTTTTACCCTGCTTTTGCAGCAACTTGCTCTTTAGATACCCTAACTACATCTTCTACTTTCCAATTCTATTCTTTTTTTCAGGAACTCAATTAAAATGTCAAAGTTATTATATGTTCCCCCTAGAATATTAGCTAAGATTGATCTGTTTTTTTAACTCACAGTATTTTAAACTTTTATCTTATTCAGCATGAGAAAATAAATATTTGCATATATCACAAAGCAGGTACATTTTTGAAAATATAAGCTATTGTATATGTTTATACTTCTAAAAGACTCATAGTTTCAGCAAAAAGGAAAAGTCTATCTTTAGAGAGTGAAAAACCCTATGACAAAATTTAAGGTTAAATGGCAAATTAAGTGAAAGATTGTCACAATACAACGAATGATGGATAATTTTACCTATTGAAGAACGAGAAATCGATAACAGTGCATTTAAAACTATAAAGAATGATGAGCGTGCTGAAAATATATTGTTTATAATTGATTAATATTATAGCTCCATTTCATCTATTTTTCTCTAGATAGATCCCAAAATTATCTATAAATTAAAAGGCATTATAGCACTAATGATTTTGTTGGTTTATGAGGATTTTTTAAAATTATGTTTGTAAACAATCTGGCCAGTGACTAGAAGGTCAGAGTTTCCAACAGTGAAGGTGCTTCATTGAAGTTATCATCCCCATCTGTGAGGAATACTTTTATCTAGAGCCAATGTGAATTACTTTGCTCTGCTGAGACCACAGATTTTCTGTGTGTGTGTGTGTGTGTGTGTGTGTGTGTGCGTGCGCTACATACGAACATTCTGCACATGGCACTGTTAGTAGTATCCTGCCTTCTGCTAGGGAAGTTTGTAAAGATTTACATGAAAGTTTTCTTTATATCTTTCCTTTTTTTTTTATTTGTATTTATGTACTTCGAGGCCAACTTCTCTCAAGAGAAGTTAGATTTTATTGCGATAATCTCACAAAAGGGCATTACACTTCTACTTAAAGCATTTTGTAAATCTCTTGCTTCCTTAGTAGAAACTATATACAAAGATGTATATAGGAAACATAAACTCAGTAAATAGATTAATTAAACAACTTCAGCTTTCACAAAAGCAACCTGACAGAAATTTCATGGAACAGCCCATGCTATGAACTTATCCTATTTCAGTAAAGCATTGTGTGGTGGATACATAGGAATTTGTGCCCCTTCTAATATTTGTTATACTTTCCTCTACAATTGGAAGTAACTTTGGCTTAATTAAACTTCTTTTCTCTCCTTATGATTCAAATATATGCACATATGACCCCACTGCATCTGCTCAACTATTTTCTCCTTTATTTCTCCTCTGAGATGACATGCATCTTAGTCCATTTTGTGCTGCTATAACAAAATATCTGAGACTGGGTAATTTAAAAAGAACAGATGTTTATTTCTCACAGTTCTGAAGGCTGAGAAGTTCACGATTAAGACCCCCACAGTTTCAGTTGTCTGGTGAGGTTGTATCCTTTGAAAGAGCAGAACACTATGTTCCCACAGGCAAAAGAGCTGAAGAGCAAGTTAGTCAAACTCTGTGTGCAGCATCTTTTATATAGCTTTTGGTTTCATTAACAAGAAACCCTCCTGGCATAATCATTTCTTAAATGTCCCACCTCTTAATGCTATCACATTGGCAACACTTGAATTTTGGAGGGGACACATTTAAACTATAGTTACATGTATATTTTAAACTGTTTAGATAAATTAGTTTATAATTCAAAGTAATTAAATATCTCACATAACACATGTGATAGCTACAAATAATATAATTTATTATTTATCAATTGAGATACTCAAGAGAAAAAGGTATGAAAACAAATACTAATTGTATGTACTAGAGACTGAATGAAATGCAAAAAGTGAGAAGAAAAAATAAGAAAAGTTAAGTAGTTTTACTCAAATATACTATACTTATTCAAATAGACATTCACTTGTAAATGTACTAGAATCATATATATTCAAGGATCAATTAATATCTATGTAAAAGGCTTTAGAAAAAGTTTAAAACCTCAAGCAATAGAGACTCAAATCAAAATACTAACTCAAAATCTAAATAAACTGTGATCATAAAGTTGATTACACACTATGAAAAAAACAAAGTATTAGCTAATCATGAAATATATGGTTACATTTTTTGGTTCCATATGAACTTTAAAGCAGTTTTTTCCAATTCTGTGAAGAAACTCATTGGTAGCTTGATGGGGATGGCATTGAATCTATAGATA